>NC_088782.1:26618560-26921590 GCF_958450345.1 Calliphora vicina | reverse complement strand
CCAAAAACCCGAAAAAATACCATTTTTGGAATTTTTCAATACTTTTTTGGGAATTGCGGGATTCCTGATTATAAATTTCAAAATTTGTTTCTATTTTTCCATTTTCAATAAAAAGTTCTATATAAGTGTAAAATTTCATTAAAAAATATTCATAAATAAAAATTTTATTTCAATTTGAAAAATTTGTATCTATGCAAAAACATTATAAAAAGCATTTTTTGTCATATTTTTCAAAAAAGTATTCCATGAATTTTTGAATTGTCAAAAGTTATATACATTTTTGAAAAGTAGACAAAATCCTCTATCCATTGATATATAACATGTCTACCTTATGTTTTTTACGTGTCAAATAAATTAGGGAAAACTTAACAACTCGCTCTTGGAAACTATCTCCAATAGTTCCCAAGATACCGAATTATTTCCAAAAAAAAAACAAGTTTCTAAACCACTGTGCCACGGACACAGCCAAATGCTGAAAATTTTACCAAAATTTCACATCAGCATTTGATTTTTAGATGACGGAGAATTGGAATAGTAGATCGTGGGAGCCCCGAAAATCCAAAAAGTGCAGAGTAAGGCCTACCCTAGTGTACACATACTCCAAAAATTCTTCATCTTTTGCTCAATCGCTCTATATTGCATTCTCAAGAGTACACATATACTTAAAGTATTTATCAGCAAAAACCACATATAAGTGTATGTGAATAGTTATATGTATATACAATAATAATGCATAAATATATACATACCCTGCAGTATTTAAAGTGGTAATTTCTATTTTAAAATGTTAAATAAAGCATGTGATGACAACTGCTTGATATGACCTTTCACTGATATGACCTTTGACATTTAATGTTCTGCATGTACATTTTTATAACGTAACTATTTCTCACAATATCCAAGACGTTATATTTTTGGCCCGGAGAAGTTTCTCGCATGAACAAGTTTATGTGAAACTCGTGAAATTTTATTGAAATCAAAAAATGGTAAATCCGAAAACAGCAGCTTTGTAACCATTAGGGGTGGCTTATCTCCAGGAACTGCAGGGTATATGTGTTCATCTGCATTTCTGTATAAAGCTGTATGTAGGTGTGTTTATATGTGCTGACCAAACTTAACACAATTCAAGTAGAATTAAAATCTTTGTGTAATCTTAACACCTCAAATATTTTTATTGTATATATGAGTCCTCAGGAGCTGTGCATGTTTGTGTTAAACATCATGTATAAGTGTAGGTATTCATGAGTGTTTGTGTTTGTTAGTGTGAAATAACAAATGTTAAACAAAGGCTTAAAATGTTAACAATTGTTTGACCATATAAAATACAGCTAAATTTGTATACATACCACTTTAATTCTACAGATTCTTAAATTCTGTGACAGGGTATAGAGTTATTGAACATATATGTGGGGGATTTCATGTCAAGTGAACCAACTTTTGAAATCGATGTCTTCCGATCGGGATGAAATTTGCACCAAGGTTAGCTCTATTGGATAGTAACTCAGACACAATTTTTCAACAACATCGGTCGAGAACTCTCTGAGTTATAGGGGGTAAAATTTTGACAATTTGGTCAAACAGGGGTTTTTTCTTATCCATGTAACTTATTACCTATTGTTCTTAGCAAAATGTGTCCCAAATAGTATAGATAGCTATTTCTTCGATCTTTCGAAAAAAAATATTTAAAAAAAAAAATAAAAAATTTTTAATATTTTTTTTCCGAAATCAAAAACTTTTTTGACTTTTTTTTAAAATACGTCCTTTTTTTTTTTTTTTTTTTTTTTTTTCTTAAAATAAAGTTTAGATATTTTCCTTGAACACCTACTTGGTCGCTTAGTGGGATGCGAGTGGGATATCTATCAAAATAAATATTTTGTAACTCAAAACATAAAATTTTTGACTTTTTTTGCAAAATCAAAAACTTTGTTGACTTTTTTTTTTCAAAATGGACCCTTTTTTAATCTTTTTTTTAGGTCAAACAAAAGCTTAGATATTATCCTTGAAGACCCTTTTGGTCGCTTAGTGGGATGCGAGTGGGATATCTATCAAAATAAATATTTTTTAACTCAAGACTTACAATTTTTGACTTTTTTTTTTGCAAATACGATTTTTTTTCCAAATGGGCCCTTTTTTTAAAATTTTTTTTGTAGTCAAAAGAAAGCTTAGGTCCATTCCTTTAAGATATTTTTAGTCCCTTAGTGGGATGCGAGTAGGATATCTATCAAAATAAATATTTTGTAACGCAATACATACAATTTTTTAATTTTTTTTTGCAAAATCAAAATTTTTTTCCAATATGGGCCCTTTTTTAATTTTTTTTTTTTGCTCAGAAGAAAGCCTAGGTCCATTCCTTTAAGATATTTTTAGTCCCTTAGTGGGATGCGAGTGGGATATCTATCAAAATAAATGTTTTAACACAAAAATTGTATGTCTTGAGTTACAAAACATTTATTTTGATATATATCCCACTCGCATCCCACTAAGCGATCAAAACCATCTTAAAGGAATAGGCCTAAGCTTTCTTTATAGCAAAAAAAAAAATTACAAAAAGGGCCCATTTTAAAAAAAAGTCAAAAAAGTTTTTGATTTTGCCAAAAAATCAAAAATTGTATATCTTGAGTTACAAAATATTTATTTTGATAGATATCCCACTCGTATCCCACTAAGGGACCTAAAATATCTTAAAGGAATGGACCTAAGCTTTCTTTTGACTAAAAAAAAATTTTTAAAAAAGGGCCCATTTTGAAAAAAAATTCGAATTTGCAAAAAAAAGTCAATAATTGAATGTCTTGAGTTACAACATTTTTATTTTAATAGATATCCTACTCACATCTTCCTAAGTGACAAAATAGGTCTTAAAGGAAAAGACCTAAGCTTTCTTTTGAGCAAAAAAAATTTTTAAAAAAAAGTCCCATATTGGAAAAAAATTTCGATTTTGCAAAAAAAAATTAAAAAATTGTATGTCTTGCGTTACAAAATATTTATTTTGATAGATATCCCACTCGCATCCCACTAAGGGACTAAAAATATCTTAAAGGAATGGACCTAGGCTTTCTTCTGAGCAAAAAAAAAAAATTAAAAAAGGGCCCATATTGGAAAAAAATTTTGATTTTGCAAAAAAAAATTAAAAAATTGTATGTATTGCGTTACAAAATATTTATTTTGATAGATATCCTACTCGCATCCCACTAAGGGACTAAAAATATCTTAAAGGAATGGACCTAAGCTTTCTTTTGACTACAAAAAAAATTTTAAAAAAAGGGCCCATTTGGAAAAAAAATCGTATTTGCAAAAAAAAAAGTCAAAAATTGTAAGTCTTGAGTTAAAAAATATTTATTTTGATAGATATCCCACTCGCATCCCACTAAGCGACCAAAAGGGTCTTCAAGGATAATATCTAAGCTTTTGTTTGACCTAAAAAAAAAGATTAAAAAAGGGTCCATTTTGAAAAAAAAAAGTCAACAAAGTTTTTGATTTTGCAAAAAAAGTCAAAAATTTTATGTTTTGAGTTACAAAATATTTATTTTGATAGATATCCCACTCGCATCCCACTAAGCGACCAAGTAGGTGTTCAAGGAAAATATCTAAACTTTATTTTAAGAAAAAAAAAAAAATAAAAAAAAATAGCGTATTTTAAAAAAAAGTCAAAAAAGTTTTTGATTTCGGAAAAAAAATATTAAAAATTTTTTATTTTTTTTTTTAAATATTTTTTTTCGAAAGATCGAAGAAATAGCTATCTATACTATTTGGAACACATTTTGCTAAGAACAATAGGTAATAAGTTACATGGATAAGAAAAAACCCCTGTTTGACCAAATTGTCAAAATTTTACCCCCTATAACTCAGAGAGTTCTCGACCGATGTTGTTGAAAAATTGTGTCTGAGTTACTTTCCAATAGAGCTAACCTTGGTGCAAATTTCATCCCGATCGGAAGACATCGATTTCAAAAGTTGGTTCACTTGACATGAAATCCCCCATGTATTTGTATGTGATTCCAATTCATGAAGCACATTGTCACCTTGATGGCTTAGTTAGTAGTCCAAATTGCAGAATTTGGGGTTTTGATAACCTACATGTGATTCCCCAAAAATAAATGCATCTACAACGAGTCACTGCTTGTTGCGGATTTTGGGCTAGAGGCAATATTGGAAAATAATTCTTTCAAAATTAGACTGATCAAGCAGTAATGGTTAATGTACAACGATAGCGTTATTACAATAGAGTTATTTCTGCCTAAATTGGATGATTTTTATGTAGTCGACAAGTGGTGTTAACAACAAGTAAGAGAGCTATTCGGCTGTGCCGAATCTTTTATACCCTTCACCACATTATACTTTAAAATAAATATTTTTAAAAATTAATTTTTTTTTTATTGTTTTTCAAAATTTTTTTTTTTTAATTGTTTTTTATTTTTTTTTAAATAAAGGTTTTTCCAATTTTTTTTAAAAAAAATTTCGTGTTTAAAAATATTTTTTCCGATTTTGACCCATTGTAGGTCCAACTTAGTATAACCTTATCTACATCTTTGCAATGTACTTTGAAATATCTATCATTAGATATCCATATTGTCTATATTGATGACTTAGTAATCCAGATATAGATTAAAAATAGGTCAAAAATCGAGGTTGTCCCGGTTTTTTGCTCATATCTCCGTTATTTATGGACCGATTTTGCTGATTTTAAATAGCAAACTTCTCGAAAGCATGTCTGACAGAATTATTGAAGATTTGGATCCCGAAGATATCAGGGGTCTTCAGAAAATTGATTTCAACAGACAGACGGACAGACAGACGGACATGGCTTAATCGACTCCGCTATCTATAAGGATCCAGAATATATATACTTTATACTTCACCTTCTCATGAAGGTGAAGGGTATAAAAAGGGGGTTCTGCAATATGTTTAAAGAAAATTGCCAAAAGGTTTTGAAAAATATCAACTTTGTTCTCTCACATTTTGTTCCCTAACTCTGGTTGTACTTGATCGATTTTAGCCATTTTCAATTATTTGAAAAAAAATTAACCCCCCTAAGTCCTAAATTCTCTGCGAGATGTTATGTTTTCCATAAGGTAGACATGTTATATATCAATGGATGGGGGATTTTGTTTTTTTTTCAAAAATATATATAACTTTTGACAATTAAAAAATTCATGGAATACTTTTTTGAAAAATATGACACAAACATTTTTTTTTTTGAGTTTTTGCAAAGAATAACATTTTTCCAATTGAAATTAAATTTTTATTTATGAATATTTTTTAATGAAATTTTACATTTTTATAGATATTCCTATTGAAAATGCAAAAATTAAAACGAATTTTGAAATTTATTATCAGGAATCCCGCAATTCCCAAACAAGTTTTGAAAAATCCCAAAAATGGGATTTTTTAGTTTTTTGGCTATAATATCCACACCAAGGTTATTGGATATCATTACAAAATAATTAAAAACATATTAGGTCATCCAAAATGTGTAACTATATTTTGATATCTACTATGAGATTTGAGAATTTTTGACCTAAATTTAAATTTTACATAAAAAATAGGCGTTATTTGAATGGACCTGATCCCCTCGGTATCAACAATTTTTAAATTTGTTTTTCATTTAAAATATTTAGTGCAAAGTTACCTTTTCAAAAACTATAAATTCCTAGTACACCTTCTTTAAATTTTTTTGGATAACTTAAAAAGAAAAAAAGTACTTTTTTCCCAAAAACTAGCGAAAAATCATTTTTGAAATTCAAATGCATATAACTTTTGACTCAGTATTGAGTTTTAAACAGTTCTACTTTTGTTTGACATATACATTTGTGTTTAGTCCAACAGAAGAAAAATGGCGAAAATCGGCATATATATGGAGCCGCTGTTATCAAAAGACTGGAGTAGGGTGGGTAAAAATTTTGAAAATTTGATTTTCAAATGCGAATATCTCCTAAGCTATAAGGGGTAATTGCTAGCTAACAGCAGGATTTTTGTATTGCTCGACGAGGAGATTCTATATATGTATGTATTTTTAAATCAGAAAGCAAACGAAGACATAGTATCGTATTAAATATTTAACATACCCGAGGTGTCATACTTTGGGGACCCCTGCCCGCGCACTTGGTGTGGCCATGAGGTCCTAATTCAGAACTTTAACTCGGCAACACTTCCTCTTTGCGCATGTCAAATTTTATTAAAATCCAATAGAAATTACAGATTTATTTCCCTATATTTTTCTATACCACTGTGCAGCGCCATCTAGTGTGAGTTTTAGGTAAAAATAAATATCAAAAATTGATTCCTCGACAGTAAGATACCGCAAGTTTCCAGGATAATAAATAATAAATATAAATAAGCATTGTTTTATCCAATTTTTAATGATTTTTTTTCTTACAAAATCACAAACTTCAAATGCGTTTAAAAAAAATCTAGTGCTGAACTAAAAAAAAGCCTTGAGGGTTTTGTTATGGAAGTCATGAAGTCATTTGCTTCTGATCTCATACCATTCCAATTTTGGTTGTTGCACTATGTAACAATATTAATTTCTATACCTTTCCTTCCCCAGTTTGTTAATTTTCGACTTAATTTTAATGATTTGTTTTTTACCATAATAATCGAGCAATTAAATTTTGCTGGTGGCTAACAATTAACTCATTTCCTTTGTACTGTTTTTATAAATAACCAAAAGTCCTTAGAATTTGAAAATATAATAAATAATAGATTTCATCCTTTCATAAAAGAAAATTTTAAATCTTCTTATAAATATATTTTTTGTGGCAAATAGGTATTTTCCTTTATGTTGCAAATATTCGCTTTGTTTTATGTATTTATTTATTTTAATTAAATAGAATGTTATGAATTATTTGTTTGTTTCTATGCTATTTATTTTTAATAAAATTAATTTATTTATTTTCAAGTTATACAGTCAAACAGGAAAACAAAAAAAAAAATTCTTAAAATTAATTTCAATAAATTGATATTTGTCTCTCAAACATAAATAGAAATTCTGCCATTCATGCATTCATCATGCTGTGGATGCTGATGATGATGATGACTTTAGTTGTTGTTGAAACCATTTCAACTCAGTTTTTTTTTGCATAGACTATATCAATATTTGTCTCTAAATACCTCAAAGGAAAATATTGACATACATTTCTGTGTAGATACTTTTCTACTAATTGAAAATATTTATATACCCTACACCACCATAGTGGGGTGGAGGGGGTATTATGTGTTTGTGCTGATGTTTGTAACGGCCAAAAATATTAGTCTAACACACAATTTAAAGTATACTGATGTCCGTCCGTCTGTCTGGTTGTCCATACAAATTTGTTTGGATAAATTTATGTCGATCGGTCCATAATTGGTCATAGCTCCCATATAAGGCCCACTTCCGAATATCACGAAAATAAATTTTTTTTTAAATTTCAAGAGAAACGATTTTTGCTCATTCACTCCTTGTAGGGTATCATAAGGTCGGTATACTTTCTTACTTGGGGTCAAAATGACTGTGTTTTTCGTGATTTTAAAAGTTCAGGGTCATTTGGACCCCAAGTGCTATTAAGGCTTAATTTACAATTTTGTACTGTTATTGTCAATACGAGACTTCATTTTATATTTTTCTTAAGTTTCTTCAAAATCGGACCAAAAATATATAACATTTCGCTATCTCTCCATTAGAAATTCCAAATATTGAAAAATTTGACATTTGACCTTCACGATTTAAGGGTTAACGTTTTCCGATTTTTGGAAAACTTTCAGACTATATTTACAATTTCTTGGACTATAATATTCTAAACAGATTTTAATTAAAATTAATAACAGTAAGGAAATTGGACTCATTCGCCAAAATATGGCCAAAAATTAGTTTTTCTCGAAAATCTCAAAATTTATATCACAGATACGAAAAAACTATAGGAGGTATTGACATAATTTTTTCACATTTATTTATTATTATTTTTTTATTTATTTATTATTTATTATTATTATTATTATTATTATTATTATTATTATTATTATTATTATTATTATTATTATTATTATTATTATTATTATTATTATTATTATTATTATTATTATTATTATTATTATTATTATTATTATTATTATTATTATTATTATTATTATTATTATTATTATTATTATTATTATTTATTCCCTATTATGTTGTCAATAAAATTCCATGTGATGATCAAAAAATTTTAAAATTGGTTTAACAAAATTTTTAAAAATTTGCAATTGGAGTTTTGAATATATTTTTTATATATTTATTCTTTGATTATACCTGCGAATAGGTTAACTGTATCCTATGAAGATAAAAACTCATATACAAGTAAATATGGATATATTTTAAGTAAGAATAAACTTTTGTTTTAATATTTCTCAAAATATGTTAATTTTGTTCCTATATTTCTTGTTCTAGTGGCCTGAGACACGTTAATGGCCTGGCGATTTTTTAATATTCTCAGGTAAATTCTCAGCGAGTTGTTTAGTTTTCCCTAATTTATTTGACACGTCAAAAACATAAGGTAGACATGTTATATATCAATGGATAGAGGATTTTGTCTACTTTTCAAAGAATTATATATATTTTGACAATTAAAAAATTCATGGAATACTTTTTTGAAAAATATGACAAAAAATGCTTTTTATTGAATTTTGCATAGATACAAATTTTTCAAATTGAAATAAAATTTTTATTTATGAATATTTTTTAATGAAATTTCAAATTTATGTAGATTTTTCTATTTAAAATGGAAAAATGAAAACAAATTTTGAAATTTGTTATCAAGTATCCCGCAATTCCCAAAAAAATCTTGAAAAATGCCAAAAATCGGATTTTTTCGGTTTTTGGCTATAATATCCATTCCAGCGGCGGGGTTATCGGAACCCTTTAGAAAATAATTAAGAACTTATTGGGCCATCGAAAATAGGTTACTATATTTTGATATCGAATATGCGATTTGAGAATTTTTGCCCTAAAATTGAATTTTACATAAAAAATAGGCATTTTTGAATGGACCTGCTCCCGTCGGTATCAAAAATTATAAATGTTTTTTTCATTTAAAATATTTGGCGTAAAGTTAGCTTTTCAAAAAGTGAAAATTCCTTATACATCATCTTAGAAATTTTTTAGATAACTTATTTGTTATCAAGTATCCCGCAATTCCCAAAAAAATCTTGAAAAATGCCAAAAATCGGATTTTTTCGGTTTTTGGCTATAATATCCATTCCAACGGCGGGGTTATCGGAACTCTTTACAGAATAATTAAGAACTTATTGGGCCATCTAAAATAGGTTACTATATTTTGATATCGAGTATGCGATTTGAAAATTTTTGCCCTAATGTTGAATTTTACATAAAAAATAGGCATTTTATGAATGGACCTGATCCCGTCGGTATAAAAAATTATAAATGTTTTTTTCATTTAAAATATTTGGCGTAAAGTTAGCTGTTCAAAAAGTGCAAATTCCTTATACATCCTCTGAGAAATTTTTTAGATAACTTAAAAAGAATAAAAGTACTTTTTTCCCAAAAAAATTGCGAAAAATCGCCTTTTTTAATTTTTTTAAATTCAAATGAATATAACTTTGGACTCAGCCATGATTTTTAAACACTTCTTTCTTTATTTGATATACAGATCTATTGTTAATCCTATAAAAGAAAAATTGATAAAATTGGGGAATATTTGGAACCGCGGTCACCAAAAAACTGGAGTAGGATGGGTAAAAATTTTGAAAATTAAATTTTCAAATGCGAATATCTCCTAAGCTATAAGAGATAATTGATAGCTACGTCGAGGTTTTATGTAGTGCTCGACGAGGAGATTCTATATGTTGTCATTCAAAACTTAAACTCGACTACACCTCTTTGCGCATGTGAAATTTCATTCAAATCGGCGTAAGGGTTTAGAAGTTACAGATTTATTTCCATCCTTTTTTTATTCTCATACCACTGTGCGACGTAAAAACACCATAGTAAGTTTGACCTACAATGGGTCAAAATCGGAAAAAATATTTTTTAACCTGAATTTTTTTTCACCAAAAGTTTTTTTCGCCAAATATTAAAAAAAAGTTAAAAAAAATTCAAAATAAAACAATTCGAAAATTTTTTTTTTAAAAAAATTAAAAAAAGCAAATTTGGAAAAAAAATAAATTTTGTTTACCTATAAATATTTAAAATGTTTATTTTGAAGTATAATTTGATGAAGGGTATTTAAGATTCGGTACAGCCGAATATAGCTGTCTTACTTGTTTTAAAAAAAATTTTTGCGGTGAAAAGTGAGGAATATTTGTAAAATACATTGCAAATCATTTATATTGTAAGTATTTGATATTATTCATATACTTACTCCTATATACTTATATGTTTTATGTGTGTTCCAAATGTGTAACGTAATAATAATATTAATAATTATCATTAGTTATTATTTATGTTTATAATTATAATTATGTAGTATGTAGGAGTTTTGTGTGAGTAATTTGTTTAATATCAATTAATTTTGTTTACAACTATAAATATCTTTGTAATTGATTTAACCGAGATAATTGAATTTCTTTTAAACATTCTAGTTAGGGGAAAACTGTGTAATATTTAAATTAATATTTATTGTTTGGACAATTGTTATTCAATCATAATTCAATTAACCAAAGAATCTCATTATCATCAGCTTTTATTCTCAAACTGGTTTATGGTTTTTGTGTGGTTGTGATAAATTTAATGCACATTTTGAGGTATATTTAGTTTAGAGCATTAGAAAATATATTGGAGTAAAAATTGGAAATTTAAATTAAGATTTTTGTTTCAACATTATTGTAAAAATTACTTTTTTAAGAAAAAATTGTTAATTGTTGAAGGTGAAGAAATCTTGGTTGGAAATCGATAGTTCTTAGGTTATGGTTATTTTCCCCAAAAACTTTATATCCACCGAATAATGGAATAATTGCCACTCATGCAATGCCTTGTGTTGCAACGGGAAGAATATGTTTTGGAAGGGAGAATAAAGGCTTGAAGTTTATTTCACCTACAAATAGTATGGCCTGCCTAATCGACTACAAATGGATGGATTCATAGTATCTCTTCCAAAAAATAAGATTTGTCGAGGTTATCAAAATAGGTATTTATTGTGAGATGATTTTAACGTTGGAGTTAAATCTCTTTCCGACGAGATATTTCATCAGGTTTGGAAACAAGAAATTGTCATTCGGCGCTAAATCCGGAAAATATGTGAGATGTCTATGACTTACACAATCTCTCGCACTTTCAGTCTTCGATCGATCAAGACCATATAGTGATTTTTTCAATTATTTCTGGTATACAGACCTCAACTGGTCATCCAGAACGTTTAGCATCTTCCGTGCTTGTAAGGCCACAACTAAAGTCAGTAAACCACGTATTACCATTGAAATTGATGATGTAGAATTCCCATAGTATTTATCAAGCTTAGCCTTAGTTTGAATGAACACACGAGATTAACTTTTTTCCATTTTCTCCTCGGTAGAGTGCTATCAATGGCTGTCAAACACAAACTGTGAAGCAGCTTGTTCAAATTTTGGCAGTGTTATCCTTTCAGTTAAGAATCGGGAACCAATCTCGTACATAAAAATCTGCGGAGATTAGCAATAAGTTCCCCAAATTCAGCATTGAAGTATCAATGGAACAGTTAAACACAAACCACAATGCGATATCGAACCAATATAGTTCGATATCCTACTCACCGATAAGGACGTTTGCGGTACCCGCTTGAGAGCTTAAAAAACGACTTTTATATCTTCCATCTGTTGTCGGATAAAGATGGTGTAAATAGTTAGAAAATCAGATGTACACCGTTTCAAAAAACCAAAGCACTTGAATGCTTCTTTTTATACCTTCTACACAGAGAAAACAGATTCGTGATAGCAACCGAATTTGTTGCCAATCGAATGATTCGGTTGCACACATAGAATTTTTCAGTTCTAACAACAGAAAGTCATTTGATAAATAAAAATTTCAGTTGAGGCAACCAAACTTTAGTTGTCCCTTCCAAAATATTGTAGTCACAACTGTAAAATTCGGTTACTAAGACAGAATCATTCGATTGGCAACAAATTCGGTTGCTATCACGAATCTGTTTTCTCTGTGTAGTCAAGCGGACATCATAATGTATTCTCAACAGTATTCTCAAGAGCTTCAGATTCATTAGGAAATGGTGTCCCAAATATGCAAGATTGATATTTAAAATCGGTCCAAAGAAAACCCGCCAAATATTTTGATCACCAAAATTTGTTTTCAACAGAATTTTGTTTAACCAACAATTTGTTCCCCAATTTTATTTCTCCAAAACAGACAGAAGGACGGACATGGCTAGGTCATCTTAAAACTTTGGAAGGACCCAGAAGCTGGCTGGCTGAAATTTTTCACAAACACATAATGTTGAAAATGTTTCTTATGCATTGAAAATGGTCAATATTGGTACATGATTTCACCTAGTCCCATCGAAATATTCATTGTAGACTCACGACTTAGGGGGATAACATTTTCCTCAAATGTTCTTTGTTAATCAGAAATGCTTGGTATTAAAATGGCCAAAATCGGTGAAGTTGAACCAGAGATATGGAGAAAAGTGTGAGAGGCAGCCTGCAAAAAATTTATATTTTTTAAAACTTTTTTTAATTTAGCTTTAAAAATATTGTAGATTACAACAGAATAATTTGTGGAAAATAGTAAGAATCAGTCAATGATTTCTCCTAGCACACATAACAAAATAACCGGAAGTCTAAGAATTGGATGTATTACTCCATGAAGATTGCTGTAAAACTCAACAAGAGTGAGTTCTACAGAACATTTTTGCATCGAATCATTACTAGCGATGTAAACTGGCTCCTTTACAGTAACCCGAAGCGTAGGAGATCGTATGTGAAGCCCGGCCAACCAGCCGGATCGACACCGAAGCGAAATATCCATGGCGCAAAGGTAATTCTCTGCATTTGGTAGTAACAAAAGGGTCCTCTCTATTATGGATTGCTGAAATCTGACCAGACCATCACAGGGAACTTATACGGAATGGAACTGATTCGTTTGAGCATTGGCCGAAAAATATCCAGAATATTATGAAGACATGAAACCGTAATATTCCATAATTCAACGCTCGGTCATATATTGCAATACCTGTTAAAAATTATTTAGAAAGAAGTGGTTGGAAAGTTTGGCCTCACCCGTGCTCCGTCTGACTACTCAGAACGCTCTCTGTGATACTCTTCATTTTGGAGCAGAGTATAGGATATTGGCTTGATTCGTTCTGAGCAGTTCTTTTGGGAAATGGTCATAGCTAACAATGGCCAATACTTAAATTTACTATATATTGTACAAATGCTTCAATAGAAAAGCTAAAAATTTAAAAAAAAAATCTCACAATTTTAAGTCATATACCCAATAGATTGATACCTAAAATCGGTCCATAAATAGCTGAGATACATATAAGCCAAAAACCTCCAAGTTTTCTACAAAATTGGTTTGCAACTAATTTTTGTTTTAGCCAAAAATGTTCTTCCCCAGTTTGGTTTACCAAAAATTTTTTCTACAAAAAATATTTTTTTCAAAATTTTTATATATATTCTGGGTACCCATTAGATTCTAAGACGATCTAGCTATGTCCGTCCGTCTGCCTCTCTATTGAAAGCACGATAGGGCCCAAATGAAAGAAGCTATCGGGCTGAAATCTTAGACAAATACTGTCTGTTGGTATTGAAAATGGGCAATATCGGGAAATATCAACTAGAAACACTCTGAAATTATACTGTAAAGTATGGCGAAAATCGGTCAACATTTGTCTTTAGTCCTTTTATAGGCCCCCCTAGCACCCATGCAAATATCTTTCCGGAATATGGCTCTATGATACATAAAGAAGTGGCCACTTAAAATCCATACGCACTGTAGTAATCATAACAACGCCCCCTGTTATCAAAATGGAAAAAAGATTTACATACGTTTTTAATAACAAATCTACCGTTATTGTACACGTCATTACACGTCATTACAAGTCATTATGTTTTGTATTAAAAAGTGTAGACACTGTGGAAAAAGAAGCTAGAGAAAAAATTGTGCACAAATATCTAGTAAAACCGACTTTGTCGGGCTATAAGATAGCCAAAATCTGATTTTCGGCAGATATCAGATCAAAAATTTTAAGTCTCTGCAGCTCGAGCTTGTGTGGTCTTTATATATGAATACGTAAAATTGAACAAAAATATTAGTTTTGCAGGCAATCCGCAGCTGTGGTTTGAAGAGTCAAGCTTTTCAGACATGTTTTTAAAGAATTTTCGAGCCCTAACCGCAAAAATAACGTAAGCGCCGATTTTTTTCAAAATTGACTTTTTAATGAAAATCGATAGAAAACTTTCGTGCACATCAACACCCGGAATAATGAAAATTAAGTGTTTATATATACAAAGATATCGCAATTTCAATTATAAATAAATAAACAATAAATAACGTAAGCGACATAAAAGCAAAAAGGGCAGTAAATGAAAGTAAGAGTAGCCGAAGAACTAGAGAGAAAATAAAAAGAAATTTAAATACAAAAAGATAGATGTACTAAATGTGATCAAGGAAAAAATTTAGACAGCAGTCACATCCAAACAGAAGAATTTAAGTTTAAGAATTTTTTTGAAGGAACAAAAACTAAGGAGGGAAAATGTTTTGTTTTTATGTGCTAGTTTCGACCTTCAAAAAGTTTTGAATATGCCTCATAGTAAAACAAGTAAGAAAGTATGGATGGTCAAGCCCGACCATATAATACCCTACTCTAAGAAAGAGAGCAACATCATTTTTCTTTTAAAATTTCAATAATTTATATTTTTGAGTGATTTTCGAAATGGGCCTTATATGGGAGCTATGACCAATTATGGACCGATCACCATGAAATTAAGTCGTGTGATTTATGCTTACATGAAAGTTTTTTATGTTGAATTTTATGTGTATACCAACATTTTTAAGAGTTTTATGCACGTTAAAGTGATTTTTGGAAGCGGGTCTTATATGGGAGCTATAACTAATTATAGGCCGATCACAATAACATTTGGTGACATAAATTCCGTATATATAAAACTTATTTGGAGCAAAATTTGTGGATATATCCATATAAATTAAACATTTATGACCGATAAAGTCCATTTTCGGTAGGACATTTGTATGGGGGCTAGGTGAAATAATGGACCGATTTCAGCCAGTTTCAATAGGCTCCGTCCTTGGGCCGAAAAAATTATATGCACAAAATGGCGACCTGTACTCTGCTCACAAGCTTTACATGGACAGCCAGCCACACTGACGGACATCGTTTAATAGACTCAGAAAGTGATTCTGAATCGATCGGTATACTTTAAGGTGGGTTACAAACATCTGCACAAACGCATAATACCCACCCCACTATGGTGGTCTAGGGTATAAATATTTCACTGTTTTATTCAAGAAAACACTAGTATTACAATTTAAGTGTTTATGGATTGTGTTTTTTATGGGGTTAAAAAGACAGCAAACGATGTTGTAATGAAATTTGTACTACAATGTAAAAATATCTCCTTATTTTAGATGAACGGAAAACTGTGAACGATTTAAGTTTGTATTGCGATAGCTGTGTCTACATAATCATAATAAAGCCATGTTAACCATGATAGCTTATTTCATTATATCATCCAAATTCTTTAAATCTATTAAAACTACTTACTTACTACCAGGTCTTACCATGATGCCTGTTGAATAGAATTATTTACTCAAACCGAACTGTATGGGCTCCTAGTGAGTGGCCTACAGTTATTCGAAGTGCAAGAACAAACCCTTACGGTTATGAGTGTATATCGTGAAAGCACTCTGATTTTCTAAACTGGAAAATGTTTTCTGATCTGCTTCTTCCAAAGAAAGTAAAATTAAGCCCGATGTGGTCTACAATTTTTGGAACAACCGTGATTACAATTAAATACAGCTATTTAGACAATAGCGAATATATTCCCCTAAAACATTCCCAAAATATTAAAGACGCCTTAAACGAAATATATGAAGGAGACGTGCCTTAATTTCCTAAGCTACTATATTATTTTAAATCTTTACTAAGATTTATAAAAAAATTTTCCTGTAAGAAAATATATTTTTTTGAAACTTGAAAAGAAAATATTTTTTCTTTGTAAAGCATTTATCGTATGCGCCACAATTTAGTCTCAGCTGCCTGTACTAGAGACGGTAAAAATAACGTAAGCTCCAAAACAAATTTGTTGCTCACAAAATTAACTTAAAAATGCACTTATCGCATGTATGATACCATGTATGATAGGGCTCGATATATAAAAAGAGAGTTTGGAAAAGCGATTGCTGTCATTTATAAGACATCACACATCAGATACAAAGTTTTAGACAAGTTGTCATTAATCAATGACAAGTTTTCATTACTCAAATACAACTATGAAGTGGTATAATAAGAATAATATTGATGTTATACCAAAACACATCAATTAAACAAATTGCCCAAATCTTTTTCCAATCGAGATATATTGGGCAATTGTTAAATGTAAATTGAACAAAGAGTGCAGGTACAGTAAATAACCAGATTTTGATGAGAACAAAGTGAAATAAATATGCTGGAATAACGGTAGAAGTGGGAAGAAAAGTTGTGCAGCTATTAATGGGAGGCATAAGAAGAAATGCCAGAAAATTTATTCGCAATAAAGACTTATAAACCTACAGTTATATTTTTTTTAAAGCTTAATAAATGACCTTTAATTTCATGTATAAAATGTTAACATACGTTGTTTCATTTAAAAGTTATGCTCGCTTTAATCCGTACGGATTTTAAGTGGCCACTTTTTTAAATGTCTATAGAATAGTGGTATCCATAAAAAAATTTGGTTGGTTGGTGGTTAAAATTTTTTTTCCGATTTTGACCCATTGTAGGTCCAACTTACTATGGTCTTATATACGTCGTTGCATAGGTCTTTGAAATATCTATCATTAGATATCCATATTGTCTATATTAATAATCCATATATAGGTCAAAAATAGGTCAAAAATCGAGGTTGTCCTAGTTATATCTTAGCCATTTGTGGACCGATTTTCTCGATTTTAAATAGCAACCGATAAAATGAACCGGTGTCAGTCTTATATTGGTGTTCGGTATATAAGATTCGGCACAGACGAATATAACACTCTTACTTGTTCAACGATCATATTAAAGTAGTATCACAACCATAATATGATTGAGCTCAATCTCAGTTATTATTGAAATAAAATTTATTTAACAATGCAGTTGTTTGGAAAAAAACATATAAGATTTTATAGAAGATAGTATATTTGCAGTATCCATGTTCTAACTATGATTTTTCTCTGCGTGGAAATTGCCATAGAGAAACTATTTAAACTATTCATTTGTCAATTTAAATCGATCAATTAAATTTATAAAATATCAGCTATTACATGTACTATGTATATCAACTAATTTCATGTTAGCCCCAGCCAACATGTTACACACTTTTATTTGTATGCTGCCGCATACATAATAATGTTCCAACTTGCCGCAAACATTCATACAACTTCCCAATTATTGCTTTGAAACAAATGCTTGTGGCTCTTGGCCTTTTCCTAATAATGCCTGGCTGCCTGGCACATGCTATGGGTTTTACACAGCCCGTAACTAGTTCGTTCAGCTACTGAAAGGGTGCTAAAGTGTTGACGTCAAAAGCAAATACCATTTAAGCGTTAACAAGGCAAAAAATTTTGCCATCACCATAATGCCAACGTTGAGTTTAAATGCAAAATGATGTGAAAATACATTTTATCATTTGCCATGTAGCCATGTATTTGCATTCAACAGAGAAATACATGGGCACAAAGTGAAATGTTCGCACAAAAAAAGAAATAAAGTTGCATCGTTGAATTTGGCTTAAAAGTGGACACAATTTTAATTGTGGGTAAACGTTTTTTTTTTTGTCTATTACTGGACAATTTGGTGTACATGGTAACTTGCATATATGTAGATATTAGTGTATTCGAATTATTCGATTTTTCTCTTGTTCGACTAAAACGAATAATTCGAATAAGACATTTTAACTTGTTCGAATAATTCGATCACACGTTTAAAATTAATCGAATTATTCGAATAATTAAACTTTTTTTAAAAAAGTAAAGAATGAAGTTTTGATGTCGGTTTTTTAATATTTTATTGTTAAAAAAAAAAAATTACGTTAAAGTTAACAATTCAAGTGTTGATAATGTTAAAAAACATTCGAAAACAAAGTCCATCATTAAATTTTCAACAGAAATATTCTGATCAGATTAACTCCCGAACAATCTACAAAACAATTGACTATCAAACCCTTTAGTTTCCGTTTTGGAGCTATGCTTTAAAAAATTTGAGCTAGTTGGACAGGATCCTGAATTCAAATACAATATAAACGTATTAAGAACTTTTTTATGTCGTTCATTAATTCGGATTTTAAATTGAGTAACTAATTCTTTAGTAAATTAATTATTCACAATTTCTAAATTATTTATAACAAATTGTATTATACATCAAGCTCTATCAACGTTACCGAATCTTTGCTTAATAAAGTGGTCTTAGGGAATTACACAATAAAGGGATTCTGTCCAAAGTTTGCTATCATTGTCAGTGAACGTGGCTAATTTGAAGTCAGGCAGTGAATGATTGATGCATTTACAAATACGCAAAAAGTTTATTACCACGTTAGACAAAGATGTTCAACGATGTTCAAAATCATGTAGAATACGAACTTCATGCTTTTCTTGCAACAAAACGTTAGTTTGCAATATTTGTGTTTATCTTTCGATTTATTAAATATTTTGCAACTCTTATGTACGCGGTTAATAACGTCAGTTATATATATTTTAAGATCATGGCCTTTATCGATTTCAATGTAATCATTATAACTGTCATCTCAATATCACTTTCGACGACCGTTTCAAAATCACATTCTCTATCACATTCAACTCCACTTTTATCTAAGTTAATATTTTGATTATTAATTGCGATTCTTCTAATGTTTCGCCAGCTAAATAACAAATATTTTATTCCGTAACTTTTATTTTCATTGTTTCAAGTCCTAAGTTAAAAATTTTGAAAGATTTGTTTTTAGAATTGTAGCTTCTTGTAGTAATATTTATATATTTATAGAAGGAGCTATCGGAACACTCATCTACAGTGATCGAAAGTCCCTTTGTCTTTAGTTATTTGTCGAATTTCAGAAACAATACTATTTTTGTGAGTTATTTTACTATTTAAATTTGAAATTATGAAAAATTTTAAGCAATTTAATAAATTTAAATATATATGAACATTTATTCGTTTTATTCGATTATTCTACATAAAATTGTTCGAATTATTCGTTATTCGAAAATGGCCATTTTTAAATTGTTCGAATAATTATTCGTAAGAAATTATTCGATTAATCGAACGATCATTAGTCGAATGAATACCCTAGTAGATATGTATTTGGGAATTATTTTGTTTTAGAAAAGTTACAAGAAATACTTCCCCTTTTGCAGGGAGTCTAGAAAATTGTTTCCCAACTCAACTGGAATTGTACTTCATTATACCCTACACCACCATAGTGGGGATGACGTTTGTGCAGATGTTTGTAACGCCCAAAAATATTAGTCTAACGCCCATCTTAAAGTATGCCGATCGATTTAGAATCACTTTCTGATTCCGTCCGTCCGTCTGGCTGTCCATGTAAACCTTGTGCGCAGAGTACAGGTCGCAATTTTGATGATATTTCGATGAAATTTGGTACATGTTATTTTTTGGGCCCAAGGACCAAGCCTATTGAAACTGTCTGAAATCGGTTCATTATTTCACCTAGCCCCCATACAAATGTCCTTGCGAAATTGGACTTTATCGGTCATAAATGTTTAATTTATATATGTATATCCACAAATTCCGCTCCAAATAAGTTTTATATATACAAAATTCATGTCACCAAATTTTGTTACGATCGGTGCATAATTAGTCATAGCTCCCATATAGACCCGCTTCCGAAAATCACTTTAACGTGCATAAATCGCTTAAAAATGTTGGTATACTCACGAAATTCAACATAGTAAACTTTAATATAGAAATAAATCACACGACCTAATTTCATGGTGATCGGTCCATAATTGGTCATAGCTCCCATATAAGGCCCACTTCCGAAAATCACTCAAAAATATAAATTATTGAAATTTTAAAAGAAAACTATTTTTGCTCTTTTACTTAGTGTAGGGTATTATATGGTCGGGCTTGACCGACCATACTTTCTTACTTGTTTTATTCTATTCTTTTAATTCTAAAAATGTTTGTTCTAGAATTAGGCTAGCTGTTAGAGAGCGGAATCAAAGAATATGAATTTACATCGTACAAATTAAACTTTAAAGGTCAATAATTGATCATAAACCATTGACCTTTTAAATATCTTTAATTTGCTATCAAATTTATTTACAAAAGATGTCCATTTTTGGAAATAAATCTGGCATTTCTTAACGGCTGGTTCGATCGGGGTTAAATTCCTTCCGCCCTTCAAAAATATTGCACTTTTTCATACTAAAAAATTTGTATAAATTTTCTTAATATTTTATTCAACTTGGGTTTGATGACTTGGGTTCACATTAAGAAAATTTATAGACAAATTTGAGTATGAAAATGTGCAATATTTTTGAGGGACGGACTTTTAAAGTGGCATATTTTTGAATCTAATTGAGATATTGACCTGAAATTTTTTTTGTAAGACCCAAAAATTAACTTATTAAACAAAAAAATTAGTTCGGAATAAATGTGAATCAAATTGTTCCTAATATTTGCAATCCTATTCAAATTTTGATATAAATTTCAGTTTTAGAAACTCAATAAATATGTAATATGTAATAAAATCTTTGTTTATTAACAAAACTCAATGACATTTTCAGCGTTTTTTAAGTTTGTCATTCTAAATAACAAGGTGTAAAAAAACTTGTCAAAAAGTTAAAGGCAATCCTGCAATTCCTAAAAATTGGAGCGAAAATTCCAAAAATGGTATTTTTTACAATTTTGGCTATAGGGTCCACATTTTATTGGGGGCTGGGAAAATACTTTGGGGATAAATAGGGAACACATCGAGGATTCCAAGGCTGCTTTCCGTTTTTTGATTCCAGCTTTCGGATTTTAGAACATGTGGCCCGAAGTTGAAATTTTCATAAAAAATAGTTCAAATTCCGAAGGACGTAGGGGCGACATATTCGAAAAATAGGACAAGCTTTTTATACCAAAATGTTCTCCGTAAATATACCTTACAGAAAAATTTAAAATTGTTATATGTTCTTAAAGAAAGTTTTTGTTTTAATAAAAAAAGAGTTAAGTCACCTTTTCGCTCAAAAAACATCAAAAATCTACTATTTTTTGAATTTTTAAATTGAAAATCGATTACTTTTGCATTCATAATTGATATTTCTCTGACATTTTTTGTATATTATTGGTAATTTAGTTAACCATGAACTCGAATACTCCTTGGCTACGCCCACGACAAATTTTATCCCAATCGGACCAACCGTTTAGAAATGCCAGATTTATTTCCAAAAAACATTGATTCTGCCCCACTATGTAATGTTATTCACCACGAAAAAGTATCACTTTTAAAATGAATTATTGTTTCTTGAATTTTTAATAAAACTTTGGAAACTTACAAACTGTCATATATAGAATAGAATTCAATTCTATTACCAAAAAAAAATTTTCTAAAAAAATTAATTAATTTTTTTAATGACTCTTGCTGGAACAATTGTTGCAATTGCCAAATGTATCTCTCATAGAATGACAGTGTTTTAAAATGACTTTTGGGAGAGCTATTTTTTTTTTGTTGCTCCAAATGAAAATTTAAAAAAAATTAAACAAAATCTAGCCCCTGGGAGGCTGTAACTACCATGTACAAAAGTACACTTAAACATAGGCTATCTTAGAAAGACACCAACACTTAACTAAACATTTTTAACTCTCTTTAACTGTAATTTGAAAATTCATTATGCCACACTCTAACCATTACAGTGTTTCAGTTTAGCGTGGGCCTAAAGTTTAAGAATCATTTAAATGTTGAAATTTTTCACCAGAAACATTAAGGCAACATGACAAATGACATTTTAACAATTCCAGCTAAATAAAATGAACAATTTGGGTAATTGTGATGGTGTGGCTCTCTCTATCTCTGTGTGTAAATGTGTAAGTTAGCAATTATTTAAGTGTGCAGCTGTTGCTATTTAAACAGGAAAAGGATATATTCCCACTACATATTCATTTTAATACCAACAACATTTACAACATGACATACAGTGCATTTAAATTAGATGTTGCAGTTTTTTCAAATTAAATCTAGTTTTAAAAATATATATCAAGTTAAATATTTGCTAAAGAAAACCTGTTACAAATTTGTTAAAGTTACTAAAATCAAAAAGTTTTTAACATCCATTGCGATCATATCTCGCTATCTATATATATTCCCTTCGATTCTATAAGGAGCCTAGTGCCTCAACAAACTTATTCCATTCAATATTTTTACTTCACTCCAGCTTTTACTCATGTTTGAGCTGGTAGACCTATTCTACGACTCCTGAGAAGATTCCATTCAGTGGCATTTCTGGCGTTATCGGACTGTGATTTTCGGAGAATATGTCCTGCAGTAAATTTGAGTTTTGGTTGCACAAATTTTCTGCATCACTGCCAACAATTTGCAGTAAAGAACGTTTGACGTAAAAGCAATGATGTCAAATATGCTTTTTCGAACCCAAAACTTTGAATTTGCTGAAGTGATGTAATATTACTGCTACTCGGTAATTTCATAAGGTAGGTTGGGTTAAGTTTAACAAATTAAAACAAATTTTATTCTGGACGAAACAATATATTCTGTATGGTCTGTAATTGTTCTGATATCATTCTCTGGGGATGACCCCTACTTATGGATTGTGTAGGGGACTAGGAAAGTAGCTTATGGGAGGGAGGAAAGACATTCGATTTGAACTTTCCGACATTGAAAATGACAGCGTGAAGTTTGTTCCGCATACGGACAGTACGGCTAAAGAACGAATTTTCCCTGTAGTTTGAAACTACGGGTTTCATGGTAGTACATTTCATGGTAGTACCGATAGAACAGTGAAACGCAGCCCACATTGCGTCGGTGCTCCATCGAATCAATAGAGTTGGTTACCCTACTGTCACCAATAATAACCTTGGCTCTCTAGTGTACGCGGTCGAGAAGCTCCAAAATAGACTTTGAAACACCGACCCATACATAAGAGCTGTATTACATTTTCGGTCAGTTATAACTATATATTTGTTCCTTTAAACTTCTACAAGGAGCATAGGGCCATAATGATTTCGGTAATCAGGTTTCATTTATGACTGAGCGTCCTGGTATTGAGGCTGCCAAAATCGCATCCAGGCATGCAGTTGCACAGGGATTTAGTTCATGCGACTATTATGTTATCCGCCATGGTTTTGGATGGCGCCAATTGCTCGCCATGACGATACAAGGATCACAGGCAAACTCGAGATTTAGTGGGAGCACGAAAGCCCCTCCGAGACTCTCGCCTTGTAACGAATATAGGTGGTGTAAATTGTGAGGAAAGCAGATGGAGTGAAATAATTCCTACACCGTTTCAGAAAACCGAAACACCAGCGGACATCACATTGTATTCTCATGCCAAAACATCCAGAGCGTGTGATTCCACAATATTTACACCACCCATAAATAAAAATGAAGCAACATAGTCTGTCATTCAGTTTTGTGTCAACAAGCAACACTGCATCTTGCGGGCTTTGAAAGCGATTCTGTTCACACGACCCCATTCATAGATTGTCACAAGTTGCCGATTAAATGAATTATTCACGTTAAAGTGATTTTCGGAAGCGGGTCTATATGGGAGCTATGACTAATTATGGACCGATCATAACAAAATTTGGTGACATGAATTTTGTATATACACGCAGAGAAAAAATATAGTTGGGCATGGTTACTGTAACCATTTCAATATTGTTACAAGTTTTTTAACAATATTATAGTCACAGTAACCATTTACATGATTGTGGTAACCATAATATGGTTAATTTAAGATTAATATGATTGTTTCAACCATATATATGGTTACAGTAAACAAATATATGTTTGTGGCAACCATTCATATGATGAAGGACTTATCATATTATGGTGCTCTCGGCTTAAGGCTTATCATAATCTGAGAACAACATATTATGATAAAATTATTCATCATAAATATGGTTGCCACAAACATATATTTGTTTACTGTAACCATATATATGATTGATACAATCATGTGAATCGTAAATTAACCATATTATGGTTATCACAATCATGTAAATGGTTACTGTGACTATAATATTGTTAAAAATCTTGTAACACTATATAAATGGTTATAGTAACCATGCCCAATTATATTTTTTCTCTGCGTGTATAAAACTTATTTGGAGCGAAATTTGTGTAGATACATATATAAATTAAACATTTATGACCGATAAAGTCCAATTTCGCGAGGACATTTGTATGGGGGCTAGGTGAAATAATGGACCGATTTCAATAGGCTTCGTCCTTGGCCCAAAAAAATTATATGTACCAAATTTTATCGAAATTGCGACCTGTACCCTGCGCACTAGGTTTACATGGACAGCCAGCCAGACGGACGGACGGATATCGTTTAATCGACTCAGAAAGTGATTCTAAGTCGATCGGTATACTTTAAGGTGGGTGTTAGACCAATATTTTTGGGCGTTACAAACATCTGCACAAACGCATAATACCCTCCCCACTATGGTGGTGTAGGGTATAATGAATTAGTCCATGTATGTAATGTCATCACGTGAGAACGGCTGGAGCGATTTGGTTGATTTTTTTTTATTCGATTCGAAATTTTCAGGAGATGGTTTGTAAAGAAAAAAAATTAAAAAATTTCGGGTAAAACTCTTAATTTTTTTTTTGTGAGTCCAGTCAACTGTAATAAAGAAGCTCCCTAAAGTATGCAGTACAAATTTAGATATTTTATTTGCAAATAAATAAGAACAGGCTGGTGTGCCTGTTCTTAAATCAATATCTCATTTTGTTCCTATTACTTGTGGCTTTGCGATAAAGCAGTAAATCTGAAGAATTTCTGGCGTTTTCGATTTTTCATGATTTTTTAAAAACAAAAAAATTACCTATTTTTACGTAAAAAATATATTTTGTGCTTCAATTTATTAATATAACTCCGAAACTACTGAACCGATATATAAACTTATGTATGTTATGTAAATCTCAACTTTTCTAAGTTTATTTTAATAATATCGGACTACTCCTTTTTGAGTTATCATTAATTATGTGGAGAAACGTCTATCAAAATTTATAATTTTATTTAAATGTGGAGAAACGTCTATCAAAATTTATAATTTTATTTAAAAATTTAAAAAAAAATCTTTCCATAAAATCAAAAAAAAATTACCATTTTTGTACTTAGGTAGCCATGGTGCATCAAATCTATATAGCAGTTATGGCTGTTGACCTGTGTAAATTTCTAAATTTTTGTAAAAACTGTTGCATACTTCATGGAGTTTTTCAATGCAAATCAAATTAAACAGTGCGTATGAGTAATGTAGAACTTTAAACAATTGCACAAATTCTGTTGCATACTTTTGTGAATTATTAGGCGGAATATGAAATTGAAAGATACGTATGAGTAATATTAATTTATATATAAGCACTAAATATTCATACGCTCTTTAACTTTCAATTACAAGTACATAAAATGTACGTTCACATTGTTGAAATACATATTTGAGTATAAAAGCGGTGTATGTTGGACTATAGCGGAATCATTTTTGTTATTTGGGAGCTTTGGAAAGATGATTTCAATATACAGACGCAAATGCCAATATCGATGCTGCTATCCATAACGATCCAGGGTTAAATATAACACTCATTAAAACAATTTCCCGCATGTTATGATATCAAAAGAATTATTGTTGTATCATATAAAGAGACCAACACTTATGTTAGCACTATTTACGAGAGATATTGGACGACTCAAAAACAAGTTGACTTGACTATTTTAGATTTTTAAAAAGTTAGCTTTTCGACATTTTTATAAACACCATCAACAAGATGTATATTGATTTTGTCATTCCGTTTATAATATATCGAAGTATATGTATATTCTAGGTCCACATAACATTCTAAGACGATCCAGCATGTCTGTCCGTCAATATGTCTGTCCGTTTAAAACGATAGGGCCCAAAGGATAAGATCAAACTGGTTGAAATTTGTACTGAAGGTTTGTTTTGTACTGAAAATGGTCAATAATGGTCTATGACTTCACCTAGCCCCCATACAAATGTCCGCCCGGAGTACTGTTTGATCCGCCATGTTGATTATGCGGCAATCATGATAAAATTTTGGGCACATTAGTTCTAAGTACACTGAAAATATACTGTAAAGTATGGCGGAAATAGGGCAACATTTGTCCCTAGTCCCCATACAAGGTCGCCCTATGAAAATGACATTCATAATTGTCTTATAATGAAATTGAACACAAAAAAATTTTATATTTTACATCTCGAGAAGTTTCAGCTACGTGGTTTTAATGAATTATTCCAAATTGTGTTTATACTGTCCCTCTATCTAGAGGAAAACTATGGATCAGCATATATGTGTGGTTTTGTGGATGCAGACAGAACTCTGTGTGGTCCTCTTCTAACCTAACCTACATAAATATTCATTATTTCTAAATTTATTTACAATTTTGTTCTAAAAGATAAAACTCGTTTGATATGTGATCTTTCCCTTCCATGTAAATAAACATATTTCGTTCTTCTCTGGCTTAACGTTACATAACTAAGAACTACATTCTTATACCTTCCCGTTACTATCTTTAAATATTTGTTCATCTTTCCCAAAAAAAAAAACAATTGTTTCTAATGACTAACATTTCAAAAGTAAATGACTAAAATTGAAGTTTCATAATAAAGCCTTCCTGTTGACATTTCTACCAATTTTCTGCTGCAATTGCAAGCAATTCTTCACTAAAACACATTTTGCAAAACTCTCTCTCGCTCTAGCTTAGCCACCACATGATGGCGAGGCTGTGTTTATTAAAAACGAAAAAAGGATGCAACATGAACGTAAGTAAAATGGATTGAAAAACCCAAAATAGTATAAAAAAACAACGAGGAAACTTAACACACAGCACTCTTAAGCTTTTATCTTAATTGCTTGTCTAGGCAAAAGCAAAAAAACAAAATTTAAAAAAAAACAATGAAATGGAAAAAAGAATGATGATTTCCTAACTGACACTAACATCCTTCAGTAGTTGCCTTCACTAAACTACAATGTCTAAGTGTAAGTGTACTACACAGTTTTGTATTTATGTGTGTTTTGTGGTGGAACTTTTAGTACAAATGTTCGTTGGCTTTTAGTACAATTTGTCCATAGAGAAAACACTAGAGTACAACTGTATATTACAGTAGTTTATCGCAGATGTACCTAATGAAAACAGTTAAGGCCAATTAATATTTGAAACAAAAAAAGAGCATGATATGAATTGTATTTAATAATGTACAAATTCAATGTAACTATTTGAAGGACTTGAATAAAATGGGGTTTTTAGTGACCCTCTGGAAATAAAGTTTAACTCATATGAGGAAATTTTTTTCGATATTTTTTGTTCGAGTTTTAAAAGGAAAGTTTTTCAATTTACCAATTTACACTTACTCTAAGAAACGCGAATAAATTAAATCAATTATTTTTATTCGAAATTATTCGAATAATTATTCGTAAGAAATTGTAAGTTTAAAATCAAAACAAATACATTAAACAAGTAAGAGAGCTATATTCGGCTGTGACGAATCTTATATACCCTTCACCAGATTATACTTAAAAATAAAAAATTTAAATATTTTTAAGTGAACAAATTTTTTTTCAGTTTTTTAATTTTTTGGAAAAAAATTTTTTCAAATTGTTTTTTTTAAATTTAAAATTTTTTTTGTTTTTAAAATTTTTTTTTGTTGAAAAAAAAATCGGGTTAAAAATATTTTTTCCGATTTTGACCCATTGTAGGTCCAACTTACTATGGTCTTATATACGTCGTTGCAAAGGTCTTTGAAATATCTATCATTAGATATCCATATTGTCTATATTAATGACTTAGTAATCCAGATATAGGTCAAAAATCGAGGTTGTCCTGGTTTTTTCCTCATATCTCAGCCATTTGTGGACCTATTTTGCTGATTTGAAATAGCAAACTTCTCGAAAGCATGTCTGACAGAATTATTGAAGATTTGGATTTCGAAGATATCAGGGGTCTTCAGAAAATTGATTTCAACAGACAGACGGACAGACAGACGGACATGGCTTAATCGACTCCGCTATCATAAGGATCCAGAATATATCTATATACTTTATAGGGTCGGAAATGAAAAATGTAGAAATTACAAACGGAATGACAAACTTATATATATCATTCTCACGAAGGTGAATGGTATAATAAATCAAGACATAAAAAAACCGCCCCATTCTAAAGTTTTTTGTGGAATGGGGTGGTTAGTTTATTAACCACCTTGGCGTTTGGCATTAAAAATAATTATGATAACAATTTTAGTAGCATATAAATTTGTTTGAAAACTTATCATTTTGACTAAATGATAAGTGAACATTAAACACTCTGTGCATTTTTTATTGAATGCGTCAAAGTCTTTTAGAAAAACTGCGGTTTACAATATTTTCAAATTAACATTTTGATCTAAACGAAACATAAACGATGACTTCAAAAAATTCAATTGTTTGAAAAATGCTAATAGATACCTATAAATTCTGTTTTAAAGACTATAGAAAAGGTGGTTAGTAAAGCGACCACTTAACCGCAAAGAGTTAAACTATTTATCGCAATGAACCTATAATTACACACAAAGAAAGCCAGCTCATATTGCATTAAATACCATTAACAGTTCAAAGCAATTGCCATGAAAGTTGTCCCAAAACACTTTTTATAGCTGATAGCAACTGTATTTATTTTGTACTATTTTAGGATCTCATTTCTTTAATAACAACAAAAAAACACTATATTTAAACTAGCTAAACGCGAAATCATCACAAACTGCCACAGAAATGAGACACAAAAGAGAAGCAAAGGATAAGATAAAAATACCAAAAAAAAAAAACACCAACAGAACAGGATCTATTCAAATTGTACATTGTTGATTTTGTGTAAGGGCGTATATGAAATCTATGTATGTGTATGAGTCTAAGTAGTTACTAACACAAACACGCTCATATGTAGATAAATATAAAAGGGAAACTTGCATAAGGACCTCAATATAGATATATACTTGCAGGCATTTTGTTTAACCCTACAGTTTTGATAATGGCAACGAGTTTATTTTGTATAGTATTTCCCTGTGATGTTTCTAGACGTGTGCGTAGACAGGGAGTATTAGAGTTTAAGTTATTAAAATGGACTCTACAAATGCTCCAGGGGCAGAGCTATGGGCTCAAAGTAGGGTACCCCATCCGATTTCAAAATGTGCAATATTTTTGAAGGACTGAGTTTTAAAAAGTGGCATATTTTTGAATCTAATTGAGGAATGGAACAAAAAAAATAGTTCGGAATAATTGTGGATCAAATTGCTCCTAATACATATTTGCAGTCCTATTAAAATTTTGATACAAATTTTAGTTTTAGAAACTCAATAAATGTGTAGTATGTAATAACATCATTATTTATTAACAAAACTCAATGACATTTTCAACGTTTTTTTAAATTTGTCAAAAGGTCAAAGGGAATCCCGCAATTCCTAAAAATTCAAGCGAAAATCCCAAAAATGGTATTTATTACAATTTTGCCCATAGCATGCGCATTTCCTTCGGGGCTGGGAAAATACTTTGGGGGTGAATAGGGAACACATCAAGGTTTCCAAAACTACATTCCATTTTCTGATTCCAGCTTTGGGATTTTAGAACATGTGGCCAAAAGATGATTTTTTTTATAAAAAATAGGTCAAATTCAAATGTTTTTGTTACACCAAAATGTTCTTCGTAAAGACACCTTAAAGAAAAACATAAAATTGTTATATGTTCTTAAAGAAAGTTTTTTTTTCTAAAAAAAGAGTTAAGTTACCTTTTCGCCCAAAAAACAGCAAAAATCTACTATTTTTTGAATTTTTAAATGGAAAATTGTTTATTTTTGGATCCATAATTGATATTGTTCTGAAATCTTTTGTATATTGTTGGTAATTTAGTTGTCTGTCTAATCCAGCGAAATGCAAACTCACACCACTACAGTTTTTAGATATTGTAGTTGTATGAGTATTATTCTCTGGCAAAAACAAATAGCTGAAATAATGAAATAAACAAGCATAAAAGCGTAAAGGTAGGGTCACACATGGCAAATATTTGCTCAAAAAAGCGTAACCACTTTTTTTAGCACAAATTTTTTTGACGTGTTTACTCTTACAAGTGTTTTGTAAGATCCAACAACATCAAATAAAACAAAACTAAATTTTTTGTTTTGAATCATACTTAGTAAAATAAGTTTTTGAATTAAATAAATGATTTCAAATGTATTTTATTTAGTGGTTACGTCTTTTTCGTCAAATATTTGTCATGTGTGACCCTACCTTAACACAACCTACTTCTATCAACGCTAATGCGAGACTGACTGTTTTTATACAATGCTTGCGTACATGTGAAAACAAAAACAAGAGAGCTCATTTGAGAGCTCACTGCAGCTCGCTGATCTAATCGGACTAAGGTATGGCAAAATTTTTAAATTTCAAATTATAAGAGGCAAATAGCAAATGCAAGCATGTTTTCTGAAAACATGAAGATCGGATGGGAAAAAAAGAACTTGTTTAAAAATATTATATGTCGGAAGTACCCTACTTTGAGCCCCTATAGCGCCGCCCCTAGAGCATTTGTAGGGCCTGAGATCAGAATTTCAAATTTTTGTTTTCAATTTAATTTTTTTTTTTTTTTGAAAATTGGCGATTTTTTGAAAAATTTTTGATTTTTTTTTTGGAAATTGCAGAATTTTGTAAAAAAAAATTGTTAGATATTTTGAAAAATTTTTGATTTTTGAAAAATAATTTTTTTAATTTATTTTACAATTTTTTGCAAATTTGGTGATTTTTTTTTAAAAAAAATTTAAATTTTTGATTTTTTGTGAAAATTTTTAAAATTTTACATTCACTGATTATTTTAAAAATTTAAGCCTCAATTTGTTTAAAAAATCATAATATGATAATTTGATGTTATAATTATTTACTTATTGGTAACACCGTACGGCACTCAATATTAGACACGAACCGGCTGATATACGTCTGAAACAATAAATTAAATGGAGAAAAACTGCGTTTTCAGTTTTTCATTTCGTGATCCTGTTTCCTTTTAAAAAGACTTAAAATTTTCAGAGGAGTACATTTTTAAAAAAATATTTTAAAATACTTCTGATCATCGTTCTATGTCAAATTTGGTGTCAAATGATCAAGAAGAGTTGTAGAATATTTCGTATTATTTTTATTTTTTCCTGTAAGGATCAAAAGATGTCAAAAATGTCCTTTCAAATTTTTATCCTTGAATATCCTTTTAGATTTCCAATAATTATTTTCAAAAAAATAGTGAGTTAAAGATCCAAATATTGAATACCACATGCCAAAATTTCATCCTTCTAACTTAACTACTTAAGTGTTAAAAAATATTTTAAATTTGAATTATTTGATTTTTTATATTTTATTTTAATATTTCATTCGAAAAAAATATAACAAAATCCGTTGTGAAAAGCAACGAAGAAGACTTTTTAATAAACAAGTAAAATGGTATAGTCGGGCTTGCCCATATATGATTATAAAGAGTTTTCTTTTGATATGAAACTTATTTGTGTTGAATCTTATTTGAATACACACATTTTCGGTAGTCGGCCTTATATGGGAGCTATGACTGAATCGTCATATGACTGAATCGTCGTATGATATGAATCGTCACAAAATTTGGTGTAATGAATTGCGAATATATGAAACATATTTGTGTTGAATTTTGTTTTGATACTGGCATATTTCAGAGATTTATGTATATTAATGACATTTTCGAGAATGTTGCTTATATGGGAGCTATGGAATATTGTTGACCGATCGTCACGAAATTTGGTCGTCACGAGTTCGGCTTACATAAAACTTGTGCTGCATTTTGTTTGAATATGTTTATAATAGGCCAATTGTATGGGGGCTAGGATAAATAATGGGCTGATTCTAACCAAATTCAATAGCCTTTGTGCTTGGGGCAATATAAAGGTTTGTGCAAAATTTTGTCGAATTATCTTTAAACCTGCAACCTGTAGTTTGATAACAAGTTTTACAAGGATGGACGGACAGACGGACATCGCTTAGTCGATTCAGAAAGTGATCCTGAGCAGATTGGTATACTTTAAGGTGGGTGTTGGGACAATATTCTTGTATGTTGCAAACAACAGCCCTAACCTATTATACCTCCCCCACTATGGTGGTGTTGTTTATAAACATGCACTTTTCTTAAAAAACTTTTTTGTATACTAATAAAATTTTTTTTTATATTTTAATTTGACCTTTATTTATATAAAGGATGAAATTTTGACATTTAGTATAGAATATTTGGGTCTTTAACGCACTATTTCTTTAAAAGGAATTTATTGGCAATCTTAAAGGATATTCAAGTATAAACATTTTAAAGGACATTTTTGACATCTTTTGATCCTTACAGGATAAAATAAAGATAATACAAAATATTTTACAACTCTTCGTGTTCATTTGACATACAATTTGTCATTGTTGGAATAGCAGGAGTATTTTTAAATATTTTTTGAAAAATGTACTTCTTTGAAAATTTTAAGTCCTTAAAAAAGGACACAGGATCATGAAATGTAAAACTGAAAACACAGTTTTTCTCCATTAAATTTATAGTTTCAGACGTATATCATCCGGTTCGTGTCTAACGAATTTTTTCTCTATTTGTCGGATCAATTACATTATGGTTCTGCGATCATATTATAATAGCAGCACAGCCATGAACCAAAACATTATTAAAATAAAGTGTATTTAATAATACAGTTGTTTGTGCCATACAATGTATTTTCTCTGCTTGTAAGCAATTTAGAGTATAGTCGGTTTTGTAACATAAGAAGTAGTAGTACCAGGGAATGTGTAAAGCAGGGATTACCAAAACTAAAACTGTGATTGTATTGGTGAGAGAGCTACCCAGCAAACATAATGTCAAACACTTAAAATAAGAACAAAATAAAGAATGTTTAGATTTAGAATTCTTGCCAGATATAACCAATTTATTAAAAGAATGTAATTTAAATTTTAAGGAAATAAAAAAATATACATTCTACGGCCGAAATTCTCTCAATTTTTTTTATTTATTTCTGACTTTGTTGTTTTGTGTTCAATTGTAATTGAAACGCGTGTGTTTGCTATGCTTCGTCCAAGAACCAACCAACAACAATGCTTAATGAATTTCTGAAAAAATGAGGCATTTGTTATGCTCTTTTAAAGAGAATAAGAATATGTGTGTTGTTCGTCTGCACAATTGTGCTATGAAATGACAATCCCTGGTGTAAAGTGACTCGTACTCGTTTTGGATGAAATTCTTTTTCGCCATTCTCTTCAAAATACATTTTATAATGTTTTTCTATTCACACGTAGAATAATTATGTAGTTTTAGCGCTGTCCTCTTATATTCTGCTTTTTGACAGACTCAAAGTTATGATCTTAAAAAAAATTCCTTACTTGAGGATCGTCTAATATAAATTCCTTGATCTTGTCATCAATTAATCTAGGATTAATATGGCGAAGGTATAGACAAGCAGCCCCATTTTGGTTCTTTGCGTTAATTAAATTTTTCATAAGCCCTAGTTTTGTGTGTCATGGAGAAAGTAATACTTTTGAGGATCAACATTATTATTGGCCCAAGTTTAAGACACTAATTAAGATAACAGACCCTTAGAACTGCTGGTGACATGTTTGTGATAAAATGAGCTCATACATACACAAAACAGACTCACGCAAGAAAAAGGACCATAACGACAGTGTTGCTAATATTTATGTATTGTGTGTTGCATTGTTATACAATTTTGTATGTTTACATACATCCTCCCACAAACACACTCTTATATATGAATGTATATGAATTCAAAAATATCGGTATGTTAGTATGGGTTTATATTAGATCTGCCCTTAAAAAATAGATTTGCTTGCGATCGATGTAAAATATGAGATCAATAACGAGGACTTTTACAACTTTCAATCGATTTCCGGTGGGGGTACAATACAAATTAAGAACCTTCAAAGTAAATCTACTTTTTTTAGGGCAGGTCTAGTATAGATTTAGTTTCATGCCTGGTTACATACATGTTTACATTTACATATGCATGTATTTAATACATACATACAAACAAATGCGATTGTATATGTATATATGTGTGTGTCTGTGTGTATGCATTGCATATTAGTTTACTAATGGGTAAGCAAAGTTTAGTTGAGCAGAACACAAAAGCTCTTTTGTGTTTTATACAACAAACAATTAAAACTGCAAAAATTGCACAAACACCCACACGTGCCCACATACATATACACATAGACATGTGTGTGTATATTAGACTGGTTCTACAAATAAAAGTTATTCTGGTCATCTCCTGAAAATAAAAATTTAACTTTTTTATATGAAACTAGCTTCGCTCGGTAGCTATTAATAAATTTTTATTCGTATGGGAGGTGCCACAGCCATTGTACCTATATAGATCAATTGTGAACCTAAACCATCCCGGGACCCACTCAAAAGCACACAACAAATTTCATCGAAATCGGCCCAGCCGTTAAGGAGGAGTTCAGTTACTAACACACGTACAGAAGAATTATATATATAAAGATAGACTCATAAAGACGTACATATAACTCGTTTGAATTTGCAGATAGTTTCCTCTTTGTTGACAAAAACTAACAAAATGTGTGTCATCTGCTTTAGCTAATTTATAGTTCGCAGTTGGAATCAGTGTCTTAAGTGAATTATAGTTATGTTGTGAATGAACGAAAATCAGTTGCTGCACTGCTCTTAAAATCGCGACATAGTTCTCATGATCAGGGTAAGCGAAAAGCAATTGCATGCTTTGATACCCACCATAGAGATATTGTCATTCCGTTTATAACACTTCAAAATATTTGTCTCAGACTCACATTAGGATAAACATTCTGAGTCCTCATTAGATTTTAAGATGATCTATAATGTCCGTCCGTCAGTCTGTCTATTGAAAACACAATAGGGCCCAAACGAAAAGACCTAGATTATCAACAGAGAGTATTTGTGGAAAATTTCAGCCATCTAGCTCCTTTCGTTTGGGCCCTATTGTGTTTTCAATAGACAGATAGATGGACGGACTGACTGACTTATGAGGACCATAATTGACCCAACCCCCCATAATCCCCTCTACCAAAAAAAATATTTTATTGTCAATCTATACAAAAATACCCACATATTGATGGTGGGTATACAAGATTCGGCACAGCTGAATATAACACTCTTACTTATTTACTTTAAAAATGTTGGGAAATATCACTAATGTAATTCAATAGAATTTCGTTATTTTTACATCTTCGTTTCTATTGTAATGACATTTTTTTGTTCATATGGTGGACTTCATAGCCTATACAACAATGATGTTCATTTCATTGTGCTTTCGCGCTGAGTAACAACACACATATTCTTATTCTCTTTAAAAGAGCATAACAAATGTCTCATTTTTTTCAGAAATTCATTAAGCATTGTTGTTGGTTGGTTTTTGGACGAAGCATAGCAAACACACGCGTTTCAATTACAATTGAACACAAAACAAAAATAAATAAATAATTTCAGAGAATTTCGGCCGTATAATGTATATTCCTTCATTTCCTTAAAATGTAAATTACATTCATTTAATAAATTGGTTATATCTGGCAAAAATTCTAAATCTAAACATTCTTTATTTTGTTCTTATTTTATGTGTTTTACATTATGTTTGCTCTCTCGCCAATACATCTTCATTTTTATTTTTGAACATCACTGCTATACAATTAGATATTCGCTCTTCAGAGTATCACTTAGCTAATGATTGTTAACTAGGATATTCATTCGACTAATGATCGTTCGATTAATCGAATAATTTCTTACGAATAATTATTCGAACAATTTAAAAGTGGATATTTTCGAATAACGAATAATTTGAACAATTTTATGTAGAATAATCGAATAAAACGAATAAATGTTCATATATATTTAAATTTATTAAATTGCTTAAAATTTTTCATAATTTCAAACTTAAATAAGTAATAATGACTCACAAAAATTGTATTGTTTCTGAAATTCGACAAATAACTAAAGACAAAGTGACTTTCGATCACTGTAGATGGGTGTTCCGGAAGCTCCTTCTATAAATATAGAAATATTAATGCAAGAAGTTACAATTCTAAAAACAAATCTTTCAAAATGTTTAACTTAGGACTTGAACCAATGAAAATAAAAGGTACGGAATAAAATATTTGTTATTTAGCTGGCGAAATATTAGAAGAATCGCAATTAATAATAACAATTTTAACTGAGATTAAAGTGGAGTTGAATGTGATGGAGAATGTGATTTTGAAACGGTCATCGAAAGTGATATTGAGGATGACATTTATAATGATTACATTGAAATAGATGAAGGCCATGATCTTAAAATATATTTATACCTATAAGTGATGTTATTAACTGCGTACGTAAGTGTTGCAAAATATTTAATAAATCGAATGATAAACACAAATATTGCAAATTAACGCTTTGTTGCAAGAAAGGCATGGAGTTCGTCTTATACATGATTTTGAACATCGGTTGAAGATCTTTGTATAACATGGTAATAAACTTTTTGCGTATTTGTAAATGCATCAATCAAGCACTGCCTGTCTTCAAATTAGCCACGTTCACAGACAATGATATCAAACTTTGGACAGATTCCCTTTATTGTGTAATTCCCCAAGACCACTTTATTGAGCAAAGATTCGGCAACCTCGATAGAGCTTGATATATAATACAATTTATTATAAATTATTTAGAAATAGGGAATAATTAATTCACTAAAGGATTAGTAGTTACTCAATACGAAACCCGAATTAATGAATGACATAAAAAAATTCTTAATACATTTATATTGTATTTGAATTCAGGATCATGTCCAACTAGCTCAAATTTTTTAAAGCATAGTAGCTCCAAAACGGAATCTAATGGGTATGCTAGTCAATTGTTTTGTAGATTGTTCGGGAGTTAATCTGATCAGAATATTTCTGATGAAAATTTAATAATGGACTTTGTTTTCGAATGTTTTTTAACATTATCAATACTTGAATTCTTAACTTTAACGTTATTTTTTGTTTTTCTTTAACAATAAAATATTAAAAAACCGTAATCCAAACTTCATTCTTTACTTTTTTAAAAAAAAATTTAAATTATTCGAATAATTCGATTAATTTTAAACATGTGATCGAATTATTCGAACAAGTTAAAATCTCTTATTCGAATTATTCGTTTTATTCGATCAACCGAAGTTTATTCCCCAGGGAAGAACATTTAGGTTATTCCTTAGATTGATTTATTTTTCAATTGAAAAATAAAGCAAATGGCCTCCACGGCGTTGCTGGTGAATAGGCCAATGTCGAAATTTTCCATGATCATTATTTCTCATAAATGTAGGAAAGGGCAAGTACACAACGTATGACCTCTATCATAAATGAAAACAGACAGTGACTGTTTATAAGATGGGTCACAGGCTACCAGGGGGATACTTGATTCATGGTATTCATAATTAATTTTGAAGGTTTTTGTTTTTTTATTATAAATGTGTATATAAGTCTGCGACTTTTTGAATTTCCTGGCTCTTAACTGAAAAGGCATCACTGCTCTTATCAACAGGCATCTGCCAGATGACTCTTATCAACATTTGAACAAGCTACATCATTTAGTTTGTGTTTGACAGCCATTAATTGCAGACTACCTCGTGTCTTGAGGTGAAATTGGAAAAAAGTGAATTTCGTCTGCTCATTAAGCATTAGCTTTGCGGAAAAAAACTCAAATAAAGGGTAAGCTTGATAAGTACTATGGCAATTCTACACCATTAATTTCAATGGTAAAAAAGTGGTTTCGTTGTGGCCGTACAAGCACAGAAGATGCCGAACACACCCAATTGAGGTCTCTACGCCCGAATCAATTGAAATAAATCATGAAATGGTGTTGGCCGATCGGAGGTTGAAAGTGCGAGAGATTGTGAAAGCCAAAGGCATCTCACATGGCTCAGTGGTTTCAATTTTGAATGATCACTACGGTATTAGAAAGCTTTCCTCACAATCGGGTGCACAAAAGGGTACACACATGTGCAGTTTTCATTTCAAAAATCCATGAATTAGCCTACTAAATGCTCCTTATTCCAACCTATTCTCTAAATTTAGCCCCGAGTGATTATTTTTTGTTTCCAAACCTGAAGAAATGTCTCGGCGGAAAGAGATTTGACTGCAACGATAAAATTATCTAACACAAAATACCTATTTTGATGACCTCGACAAATCTTAATTTTTGGAATGAATAACAAAATTGAAGACACATTGGACAAAGAGCATAGAGCTCAAAGGAGGCAATGTTGAAAAATAATATAAAACAGTATACGGTTTGACAGGGGTATGGAAGATGGACGGCAAAGACAGAGGATGTTTATTTTGGGGTTAGGTCAAGACGAATAGATGAAGGACATAATGAGAACGGGGATATAAAATGCTGACATTTTCGGACAGAGACAAGTGTTACTCAGTGTGACTGCAAAATGCACTGACTGTAGAATTCATTATCGCTAGGGTGTTTCGTTTAGTTATTGTATTTTTGAATTAATACTAAGTTTGTAAAGAATGTAAATAAATATAAAATGAACTTGAATGTATGAAGACAAGGAGAGAAGAATGACGAGCAAAGTGTACGAATTGTTTCCCATCCCATCGTGAAACCACACATCGTCCAAATCAATATCATCCGATTTAAGCTTAAGGATCGTAAGATTAACTGCTTTACCATCCTCATTTTCTATGAAGTATGCTGCCGGTATTCCTTTTCAAACCAATAATCGCCGAATGAACTACTAAGTCATCAAGTTTAGATTGTATATCCGAATGTCTGTCTGGTGACGAGAAAACAGATATCGTCTCTAAGTTCTCCATATATTTGGTTAGAGTCCATTGAATACTAAGGAGTTTATAAGCGAGGGTTTTATCAAGAACATTGTCCGTGGCAAAGTGAGACAGAAGGTATCGCTGCGTTTTTAGGTGGAATGCTGGTTTCTTTTAATATATCCCAAATTTTATAATGAAATATGCTGTTAAATTCTCTGCTATAATCAACAAAAGTCAAATAAAGATTACTTTGTAATTTCTTGGTTTATTCAAACATTGGTCATGTGTTTATGTATTCAATTCATGAACTGTTTAACCTGCGAAATTTCCTTTTAAATTTATCCATAATTCTGTTTAGAAGGATTCTGGTAAGAATTTTGGGTGGTAAGCATAAAAGAGAGATTCCACGATAGTTCCTTCATTGCGAAAGTTCTCCTTTCTTGGGTATTTTAATACGAATACCGTCTTCGATAGTGGATGAAATGCTTCAGCTATCTTACGTGGACAGCAGTAAAATGCAGGAGATTTGTTGGTTTTCCGTTATCTAATAGCAGTTTCTATTTCATCCAATGTTGGTGGGCAAGTGTTAATTTTGCCGATACTGCACTGGGCATTTCATTGAATTGTACAGGACATGAAGAGTTATTTCTGAGGTTTGCCATGAAGTTTTGATGGGTCGATAAGGTTCTTTATATTTACCAGGAAGTCTTCTCGTTATCTTGTACACGATTTTAGTATCATTTCTCACAGCGGCTTCGTTTGCTTGTGTTGCATGTTCATTTGCAATTCCTTTTGTATATATTCTGCATTCTTTTTAACTTCCTTGTTCATCATTGAATAACTATTCTCCGACTACGCATTTTTACAAATCGATTTTTCATTATATTTTAACGTTTTCAAAGTTCATCTTCCTTCCATCAAATACCAAGTTTGGAAGTCTTTTGGGTAACCCTGCTTAAAATCAAAATTTTTATCCACAAAAACTTTAATTGCTCCAAATCCCTTTTTCCATACAAATGTCGTCTATACTTGCTAAATATTACGGATGTTGTTTAACTAAACAACCATGTTGTTGACGATATGTATTCATGGCAACATAGATATTGCTGTTGCAGCAGCTGTTGATTATGACAATGATGGCCAGCTTCCATTATCGTCATTACACTGTGCAAAGCAAACTCATCAAGCAAAACAAACGTTATTGTCACCGAAAACAGAAAAAACAAGTAGATTTTCAAATCAGAAAAAGAAAACAAGCAATGAATACACATAATTATCAGCGTAAAATTAAAGTTTACTTGATTTCGCTTCGCTTGCTGCAATTTCTGTATCTTTTACTGCATATTCTATGTTAACTAAAATGCTTTTCATAGTCATATTTCCTTTAAATAATTCATCATGGTTAATGATAGTTTAACTTGCAATATCCTTTAGTTTTGTCGCCTTTAACCATAATTCTATATAGACTTTAATATTTGTGCAATTATTTGAAACCTGGTTAGGGAGGATTGTTACTTCTCTTTTAGTTTTGTGAATTTAAATATATGATAGAGTTATGTAGTTTGGCGGTTAATTACCTGAGAGTTTGATGAATTATTAATTAGTGCGAGTGTTGTTTAGTTGAGCATACCTCCTCAACGTTTTATTATATTTGTCGCTATTGTTCCTACTAATTGAAATAGTATTAAATGCGGTTTTGCATGTAATTAGATGTTTTCGGTGGGTCTGTTATTATAGATAATGAAGAAATTTAAAACTTACCCAGCCAAAAATTTACATTGCAAAGTAATGAGTTAAAAGGCACAAGGCAACAAAATCGATACAATTTCAAAGACTTTTTAAACTACAATTACAAATATGGTCGAATTTTGCAATTTTATGAGGAATTTTTTTTACATAAAATTTTTAAGTAAAATTATATTTTTTGTTAGACGTTCCTCCACATAATTAATGATAACTCAAAAATGGTTAGTCCGATATTATTAAAATAAACTTAGAAAAATTGAGATTTACACAACCCTTAATCCGTTTATATATTGCGTTTCAATTAGCTCATTAGTTTTGGAGTTATAATAACAAATTGAAGCAAAAAATATTTTTTTATGTCAAAATAGCAAATTTTTAAAAAAAATCATGAAAAATAGAAAACAGCAAAAATTTTCAAGATTTATTATTTTATAACAAAGCCACATGTAATGGGAACAAAATGAAATATTGACCATAAAAATTGATAGATTCTTTTTGAATTAATTCACAATTAATTGAATTCGCTCATTTTCACAAAATTTTAGTTTTTTTATTTGATTTACATAAAATTGAGTAGTTAATGTTTTTCATTCAATTGATTGAATTTTGAAAACATTTTCCCCATGCTATGTACAATATATATTGCGTTTCAATCGGCTCAGTAGTTTCGGAGTTATAATAAAAAATTTAAGTAAAAAATATATTTTTCACGTGAAAATATCACATTTTTTAGTTTTAAAAAAATCATAAAAAATCGAAAACGGCTGAAATTGTTCAGATTTATTGCTTTATCGCAAAGCCACATGTAATATGAACAAAATGAGATATTGATCATAAATATCGATAGATTATTTTCGAATTTAACCACAATTAAGTGAATTCGCTCATTTTTACAAAATTGCAGCATTTTGTTTGATATACATAAAATTGTGGAGTTAATGTTCTTCTTTCGATAGATTAAATTTTAAAAAAATTGTCTCCGTGCTATGCACTAACTTTCATATATATAATGCGTTTCAATCGGCTCAGTAGTTTCGGAGTTATTATAACAAATTCAAGCAAAACTTATATTTGTTACGTGAAAATAAAAAATTTTTTTGTTTTAAAAAAATCATGACAAATCGAAAGCGGCAGAAATTTTTCAGATTTGTTGCTTTATCGCAAAGCCACATGTAATGGGAACAAATAGAAATATTGACCATAAAAATTGATTGATTCTTTTTGAATTTATTCACAATTAACTGAATTTACTCATTTTCACAAAATTTTAGTTTTTTTATTTGATTTACATAAAATTAAGCAGTTAATGTTTTTCTTTTGATTGCTTGAATTTTGAAACCATGCCCATGCTATGTACAACTTTTCACATATATATTGCATTTCAATCGGCTCAGTAGTTTCGGAGTTATTATAGCAAATTCAAGCAAAAAATATATTTTTTAAGTGAAAATAGAAAATTTTTTTGTTTTAAAAAAATCATGAAAATTGGAAAACGGCCGAAATTGTTTAGATTTATTGCTTTGTCACAAAGCCACATGTAATAGGAACAAAATGATATATCCATCACAAATATCGATCAATTTTTTTCGATTTTATTCACAATTAAGTGAATTCGCTCATTTTTACAAAATTGTAGAATTTTGTTTGATATACATAAAATTGTGGAGCTAATGATCTTCTTTCGATTGATTGAAATTTGAAAACATTTTCCCCATGCTATGTACAAATTTTCATATATGTATTGCGTTTCAATCGGCTCAGTAGTTTCGGAGTTATTATAACAAATTCAAGCAAAAAATATATTTTTTACGTGTAAATAGAACATTTTTTTGTTTTAAAAAAATCATGAAAATTGGAAAACGGCCGAAATTGTTTAGATTTATTGCTTTGTCACAAAGCCACATATAATAGGAACAAAATGACATAACAAATTTTCATATATATATTGCGTTTCAATCGTTTCAGTAGTTGCGGAGTTATAATAACAAATTCAAGCAAAAAATATATTTTTTACATGAAAATAACAAAATTTTTTGTTTTAAAAAAATCATGAAAAATCGAAAAGGACAGAAATTATTCAGATTTATTGCTTTATCGCAAAGCTACATGTAGTAGGAATAAAATAATATATTGATCTTAAAAATGGATTGATGCCTTTCGAATTTATTCACAATTAAGTGAATTCGCTCATTTTCACAAAATTTTAATTTTTTTGTTTGATATACATAAAATTGAGTAGTATGTTCTTTTTTCGATTGATTGAAATTGAATTTCAGTAATAACATCTATAGATTTAATATGATGTAACTGTGAAATATTCTGGTGGCCGAAAATAATTGTCCATTTTGAACATTTGCCAGAATCACTGTATTAAAGAGGACAAGGACACTTATTTCATTATTGCTGGCATATTAACTAAATGTACGATATTTACATGCATCAACCACTCATCCATCCATTCATTCATTCATACAGTACATTCCTCTAGTCAGTCATTTATCCATCTATGTGATGCACTCCCACACATAAACACAGCAATTTGCCATTAAATGGCATGTGCATTTGGTTGGAACCTTTTGGTCGGTCTCTTGTTTACAAATATTACTCTCTCTTCCTACTCAAAATTTATGACCAAATTACAGTGCATGGGTTTCTTTTTTATTTATTTTTTCCAAACGAAAAAGTAAAAATAATAGTTTTTGTTGTCAACTACTTTTGAAAATGTATCCATAAAAACATAAACATGGCGATAGAAAGAGACAGACAGAGAAAAATTAAAGGAAATCGCTTGCTAAACTTTGGGTCATAAACTTTTGTTATAAAACTAATGATTTTTACTGTTTTTCTGTTTGTTTGTTGGTTTTTTGCTTCTGTGTATACAAATTTTTCTACATATATTGTATTTTCTCCAAAAACTCGCTAACACACAAGAAGTTTTAATAATAAATTGAAATAAATTGTAGCCAAAAAAGCAAAAAACGAGAATAATAATAAAATTGTTTAATGCTTGTAATTTATGATAACAAATGGCATGTAATATTTTAAACAATTTAACTACCCAACAATTTTAATTAAACTCGTATAAAGTATGAAATAATATTTTTGCTCTACATATCGTTAGCTTAGAGTGGAAAGCAGCTAAGTATACTTTAAAATTATGAAAGTTATTAGAACGTTTTTATATATTTTCATATGATAACATTGCTCTTTAGCCATTAATAAATGTTTATGGTATATTAAAGTTATAACAGTAAAACTTATATTAAAAACACACAAAGACTGCTAAATATACAAAATAAGTAAATTTGCTAAGTCCTAAAAGTAAACTTCCATATGTCCCTCAAAAGATCCTTAACAATATAGTGTTAAACTTCAACAAACTCACTGAAATATAATTTAACAACACATAAATAATCTTTGCATTAATATCCTATGATATGTGGTCGGAATTCGAGAAAATAAAAATTCTCATAATTTTCATGGTCTAGCACGCGACATTCGTACGCCTCTAAATTGAAAAAAATAAACAAACCTTAACAATGTTTGTTCTTGTTTACATTTTATATTAGCATTTAACGCATTCTTATATGTTTGTTAGTAATAAACATGGGATCAAGAACGTGACAACAAATAAAACTCGTTTTCGACTGCAAAAATCAGTGAATTTAGACTTAATGCTTTAACGAATTTTATTCTTATCTAAAGTACAGAAATATGGATTTCTGTAGATAGTTGCCCAGATGAAATATTTGTACAGTGCACTCCCGATAATATGAACTTTTTTTACTTCCATTGGCTACTCTAAAATATGAACTTAGACCCCTTTCACACTAGGCAATTTAGTTGCGCAAGTCTCTTTCCCAACAATAAAACAACATGTAAAATTTTCTTCTCCTTAACCCGACATTACCTCTGGCATATTCAAACACAAGAGACTTGCGCAAATCAATTGCCTACTGTGAAAGGGGTCTTAGCGACATTCGTACGACTTTAAACTGAAAAAAATAAACAAATCTTAACAATGTTTATTCTTGTTTACATTTTATTTTATCATTTTATTTTATCATTTTATTTTATCATTTTAATCATTCTTATATGTTTGTTGCTAATATATTAGTAATAAACATGGGATCAAGAACGTGACAACAAATAAAACACGTTTTCGATTGCAAAAATCAGTGAATTTAGACTTAATGCTTTAAAGAATTTTATTCTTAGCTAAAGTACAGAAATGTGGATTTCTGTAGATAGTTGTCCTGTTGAAATATTTATACAGTGTACTCCCTGTAATATGAACTTTTTTTACTTCCATTGGCTACTCTAAAATATGAACTTAGCGCAAAAGCTTTAAAATATGAACAGCTTATTTTTGTTTTTATTTAACATATTTTATCTATCTATACAGAGTTGAAATCGAAATCAACAGAATCTAATTCAACTGCATAATAATTTGGGGATTTCACTAGCTGTTTGCTTTTACATTGTCTTCAGCTGCCAATCAGAATTTCTAAAAAGAACTCTTTTTAGTTAGTGCTCACATTCAACTGGAATTCCATAGTAATTTTTATACCCTACACCACCATAGTGGGGAGGGTATAATGCGTTTGTGCAGATGTTTGTAACGCCCAAAAATATTAGTCTTATATCCACCTTAAAGTATACCGATCGAATCACTTACTGAGTCGATTAAACGACGTCCGTCCGTCCGTCTGGCTGTCCATGTAAACCTTGTGCGCAGAGTACAGGTCGCAATTTTGAAGATATTTCGATCAAATTTGGTACGTATTATTTTTTAGGCCCAAGGACCAAGCCTATTGAAACTGGCTGAAATCGGTCCATTATTTCACCTAGCCCCCATACAAATGTCCTTCAGAAATTGGACTTTATTGGTCATAAATGTTTAATTTATAAATGTATCTCCACAAATTGCGCTCCAAATAAGTTTTATATATACAAAATTCATGTCACCAAATTTTGTTACGGGCGGTCCATAATTATTCATAGCTCCCATATAGACCCGCTTCCGAAAATCACTTTAACGTGCATAAATCGCTTAAAAATGTTTGTATACATACAAAATTCATAGTTAACTTTCATATAGACATAAATCACACGACCTAATTTCATGGTGATCGGTCCATAATTGGTCATAGCCCCCATATAAGGCCCACTTCCGAAAATCACTCAAAAATATAAATTATTGAAATTTTAAATGAAAAATGTTTTTGCTCTTTTACTTAGTGTAGGGTATTATATGGTCGGGCTTGACCGACCATATTTTCTTACTTGTTTAAATATAAATTTAACCTCAAACTTTTATTTTTATGGAAAAAAGTTTGTAGATGGGAATTAGATGCCATTCGCAAAAATTAACAATCTTGGAAAAGTGAAGTTTTTACACTCTTAAGAAAGATTTAGCATGCGACACATTTTCATGTCACGTTTGTAATAAGGATTAGTTCAAGTAATTTCAGCAAAAGCTTTATATTTATTATTTATTTATTGGTTTATCATATTTTTTATATAAAACTTCAAGAACTTTAACTAAGTTCACTGGTAAAGCATTTTCTTTCTTTACTAATTTTCCCAATGATTGGTTTCTGGTATAAGGTTCAAACTTTTACATTTTCTTAGTAAAATTTTTCTTTCTATCACGAAATTTTTTCCATTTTTTCTTTCAGCAGCTTGCTATTTGTTTTTTCAAATTTCAATAGCGCTTCACGAAGTCTTCTCAGCTTTTTTTATCAAAATATTATTTAAGCTTTAGTGAATGTATTTTATTTATTCCCAATTACCTAATTTTTTCTACCCTTTAGAACACGTTTTCCCCATCTAAATATACATGTTAAATAAAACCACTTATTTTTGATAAAAGATAGCAAACGGGACAAACTTTGAAAATCAATATAAAATGTTTAGTAAGCTTTTAACATGCAGTAACTTTTTAGTTGGAGCCACTAAATTGTGATTCAGCTACTGGCTCGCTGATAACAAACAATGTTTTATGTACAAGAACGCGACATTAGAAAATGAAACTAATCAAATGTAAAGTTAGCAGTTAAATAGCACTTTTTGGATTTTCAATGCTCCGAACGTCCAAAATTGTTCTCCGCCATATACCTGACAATTTGACTGTAGTTAAAAAAATTCAATCAAAAATAGTTTTAATATATAACTTATCTGTGGATGTTTAAATATAACACAGGTCAACCAAATCGACAAAATTTTAAAGGCTTTTCTATTTTGCTTTTCTATTAGTACAAAATATGGTTCAAATTTTAAAATCTATGGAGAGGTTTTTTTATAAAATTGTTAGACGTTTCTAAACATAATTAATTATAACTCAAGAATTGTTACTCCGATATTATTAAAATAAGCTTAGAAAAGTTGAGATTTACATAACCTTTAATCCGTTTATATATTACGCTTCATTTAGCTCAGTAGTTTCGGAGTTATAATAACAAATTGAAGCAAAAAATATATTTTTTATGTGAAAATAGCAAATTTTTTGTTTTAAAAAAATCATTAAAATTCGAAAACGACAGAAATTGTTATGTAATAGAAACAAAATGAAATATTTATCATAAACATTGATGGATTCGTTTCGAACTTATGCTCAATTAAGTGAAATCGCTCATTTTCACAAAATTTAATTTTTTTGTTCGATATATATAAAATTGAGTAGTTAATGTTCTTCTTTCGATTGATTGAATTTTTGTAAACATTTTCTCCATTGTATGAAGAAATTTTCTTATATATATTGTGATTAAATCTGTTCTGTACTTTCGGAATTATAATAACAAATTGAAGCAAGATCTATATTTCTTACGTGAAAATAGCCAACTTTTTTGTTTTAAAAAAATCATGAAAAATCGAAAATAGATGATATGGTTCAGATTTATACTTTAGCGCAAAGCCACATGTAGAAAATGAGATATTGATCATAAAAATAGATTGATGCCTTTCGAATTTATTCAGAATTAAGTGAATTCGCTCATTTTCACAAAATTTTATTTTTTTGTTTATATACATAAAATTGAGTAATTAATGTACATCTTTCGATTGAACGAATTTTGAAAACATTTTCCTCCTGCTATGTGCAACATTTCACATATATATTGCGTTTCAATCGGCTCAGTAATTTCGGAGTTATAATAACAAATTAAAGCAAAAAATATATTTTTTACATCAAAATAACAAATTTTTTTGTTTTAAAAAAATCAGAAAAAATGGAAAACGGCAAAAATTGTTCCGATTTATTGCTTTGCCGCAAAGCCATATGTAATATAAAGAAAATGAAATATTGATCATAAAAATCAATTGATTCTTTTCAAATTTATTCAGAATTAAGTGAATTAGCTCATTTTCACAAAATTTTAGTTTTTTGTTTGATATACATAAAATTGAGTAGTTAATGTTCTTAAGTGAGTAAGCCTTTCTGAGTTATCATTAATTATGTGGAGATACGTCTAAAAAAATTTATAATTTTACTTAAAAATTTTTTTAAAAAAAATACATAGAATTTAAAATTTGGACCATATTTGTACTACTGGAACCACAATACATCATAATTGTATAGTGGTATAAAAAGCCTTAAAAGTTGTTTAATTTTTTTGCCTTTTGACCAGTTATAGCTCCCATATAAGAAACCCTTCCAAAAAACACATTAACCTTACAACTGCCTTCTTCACATTTCCTTATTATTTATTTAATTTCTATTACAATCAAAATCATTTCTTAACACATACGCCTTTCAATTGTAAATTAAAACCAGAAATATTCTATGCTTCTGTTTGTTGAACTTTATATTTAAGTTTAAATATCTGGCAACAGTGTTTCTTTAAGTTTTAATTGTTTAAATGTTCAAAACATATACAAACTACTCGTATGTAAAATATGTACAACTAAATTATTTGTATTCAAATGTATGGTTTAAATGTCTGACCATACAAGCCTTGTATGTATGCTCACTTACGTATTTTTTTTGTTTATTATTCATTTAAAGTTTTAGTTGCATGTTGCTAGAAACAGTTGAAGCCATGCAACACATGAGGGAATAACAAATGTACAGTAATGTTAATACATATTTTCCAAAAATTGTGTTGTTTTTTTGTGTTGTGTTTGTAATGTCATAAAATTGTTATCATAAATTCAGTTGGAAATTTGCTCCATATACACTTAAAATTAGTTTTGTTGGTCCCAAACCACTGTGCAGTTAAATATTGTGTTAAATGCTTTTGCTTTTTCTAATGTTCTACATACACTTGTTTAATTGTTTGTGATTGTATGAGAGAGACAGATTGCAACACACATACATTGACATAGCAGGGATGCAAAGTATAAATTACCTACAAATTGTAACAAAAATTTTGAATACTTCTATTTTTTGAGTTTTAATTGTAGCAAATTTTTGATTCTGTTACTTGAAGTTTTAGAAAATTTTCGAAATTTTTTTATTGCATTTAAAAATCAAACATTTGTACCAAAAATTAATACAATTGTATCCATATTTCCATATCTGATTCATATGCATATCAAAGTGTACGTGTGTGGGTGTTTGTGTGAGAGTGTTAGAAGAGAAAATTTCATTATATTTCCCTTGGTGCATCTATACACTTGATTTTAAGCCATTGTAACTGCTCAAAACACTTAAGGGATTTTGGCAGTGAATGAATTCTACAACTGTTATCAACATTAGCACGGCCCCGTTTCAATGAAATATGTTCTTTAGTAGATTATATCTAACAATGTTCTGCATTTAGTCAACTGGATTGGGGATGAAAAAAGTATTTTTTGAGTTGCTCTAATCGAATTTAACATACAATTTTACCAAAGACTTTGTAAAATTTACTACTATGTTTATTGTTCTGAGCTAACCAACCACAAGAGACCCCCTCCGCACAGTAGCTCAGGATCGTTTTTCATTGATCAAAACTCTGTAACTTTTGAACCGATAGAGATGTTTTAGAATTTTTTTTTTGATAGAGAGATATTTTATTGAATTTTTCTATGTTTTAACGCTATAAAAAGGTAAACGGTACATGCGAGTTGTTAAGTTTTTTGTAATTTATTTGCCACGCAAAAAAACATAAGCAGACGTGTTATATATCAATGGATAGAGGATTTTGTCTACTTCTCAAAAATGTATATAACTTTTGACAATTATAAAATTCATGAAATACTTTTTTGAAAAATATGACAAAAAATGCTTTTTATTGAATTTTTGCATAGATACAAATTTTTCGAATTGAAATTAAATTTTTATTTATAAATTGTTTTTAATGAAATTTCACAGTTATTTTTCTATTTAAAATGCAAAAATAAAAACAAATTTTGAAATTTATTATCAGCAATCCCGTAATTCCCAAAAAAATTGTTGAAAAATTCCAAAAATGAAAATTTTTAGTTTTTTGGCTATAGTATCCATACCAGGGTCGGAGATATCGGAATCCTTTACAAAATATTAAAAACATATTGGGTAATCTAAAATCGGTTACTATATTTTGATATTGAATATGCGATTTCAGAATTTTTTCCCTAAATTTGAATTTTACATAAAAAATAGACATTTTTTGATTGGATTTTCTAATTTTTTTTCATTTAAAATATTTGATGATAAGTTAGCTTTTCAAAAGGTATAAATTCCATATACATCCTCTTAGAAATTTTTTGCGATAACTTAAAAAGAAAAAAAGTACTTTTTATTTTTAAACAATTCTTTCTATATTTGACACATGCATGTGTTGTTACTCCAAAAAAGTAAAATTTGGATCCGCTGTTATCAAAAAATTGGTGTAGGGTGGGTAAAAATGTTTAAAATGTTAATAATTGATAATTTTCTTGAAATCGGAATACAAACCAAGAAATGCGATCGTTTTAAAAATATAACATACCTGAGGTGTCCTACTTTGAGGACCCTTTGTCGCGCTCCTGGTGGGTCCATGAGGGTCCAACTTAAACTCGACAACACTTTGTCTTTGTGCATGTGAAATTTCATTTAAATCGGACTTACGGTTTAGAAGTTACATATTTATTTCCCTCTATTTTTTTTCTATACCGCTGTGCGACATTAGGTGTGTTTGCGTACTTTCCAGTAAAAAATATCCAGTAACTTTATTATAGAGAGTAAAAATAAATTACTCTCAATCTGAAAAATTACAACAAAAAAAGTATGCGAACAACAATTTGTAAAAATAAGTTGTATTTTATTATAAACTAGTTGACCGCCCCGGCTTCGCCCGGTATCATTTACTAATGTTAGTTCTTCAAGTTTCTCCAACCCACATACACCTGCCTGTTCTCATTTATTTGCAAATAAAGTATCTGAATTTGTACTGCATACTTTAGGGAGCTTTTTATTACAGTTAACTGGACTCAAAAAAAAAATTTCCGAGCTTTACCCGGAATTTTTGAATTTTTTCTTTACAAAACATCTCCTGAAAATTTCGAATCGAATAAAAAAAATTCAACCAAATCCATCCAGCCGTTCTCACGTGATGCCATTACATACATGGACCATTTCATTTTTATATATATAGATCAATTCAAAACGTTTGTATTATATTATTTTACTTCTTTAATTTGCAAACTTGTAAATTGTATTAATTTTCAACCTTTTAGTTTTGTTTATATTTGCAACCATATGTTTTAAACATATTTTTATGTTGATATTTTTTATGGATAAAAAATGTCCAGTAAAAATATCATGTTCTCTATCTATGAACTGTCACTTTTAACACTCTCTTGCTCTCTCGTTACAAGTTTTTAAAAGTAAACGAACAGAATCCAGTAACTTCCAGTGATAATTTGTACAAATTATTACAAATTATCAAGTACGCGAGCACTATTATTGATATCACACTACCTCGTGACTTGGTATTAAGAATTAAGAATTTAAGAATTATTTTTTGTGGAAGAAACCACAATTTTTTTTTTTAATTTTTTTTTTTTCGAAATTGTATAGGTATTAGAGTATTCAATCGATTAACCGTTAATCGGTTAACCGATTAATTTTGGACGGTTAACTGTTCGAATAATTTAAAATTGCCGATTTTCAAATAACAAATAAACCGATTAATTTGTGTCGATTAACCGATTAACCGAAATTCCTTTTTTTTGCACTTTAAAATTCAAATACAAATTTCAAATTAAAATTAGACATTTTTTGAACATCCAATAAACATGATTAGTGAGTATGTATAACAACTGATATACGTACATTTTTTGAAATGAGTCTTTTATCATAACTAAACGAAACTATTAAATTAATCAAAATCTAAAACAATCCCAAAAGGAATATTCTTTATCATGCTTTTGATTTCTGAAACATATACAATCAGCGAGAGAGTTTTTTCCAAGAAAAGTTTTATTAAATCTAAAGCAAAAATCATTTAAATTATATTCTTTTTATAAAAGTTTATTTCAGAAGATCTCACTAAAACCCTAAAAAACTCACACATCAATCAATTGCTGCAACAACGTCATAATTCAAAAAAAGTCGCTTCGAGAAAAACGTCTTTGAATGTTTTATGACATTTTACTATTTCTTAAATAAATTTTCAACAAATCATGCGATTTCAGAAATATAAATAGTAGATGTTAATATCTTTCTAATCTATATTTAACCCAAATTTTTAATTGTGAAATATACACTCTCACACAAAAAATAATTGACTTTTTTGAAAACTGATAAAACTATATGAAAGATTATAGAACAGCGCATATTTTGTATTACTCAGTTCAAAAAACACGGATTTTGAGTTATGACGTTGTTGCAGGAAATAGGCGATATGTTTAAAAAATGATCTCAAATACCTTATTTGCCGTTTTTTATGTTTATGTACACAAAATTCGTTGTTGTATTTTCAATTTAAAATGAAAATAGAAATTATTCGGTTAATCGAATAATTTTAAATTAACCGATTATTAACCGAATAAATCTAAACCTCGATTAATTATTTGCTCGATTAACCGATTAAACCAGAAACCCGATTAATTGAATACCCTAATAGGTATATAGGTTTGGTAGTCCAAGGGGTCCCTAATGATGCACTAGTAGTGGGATAGCTGAACTAATTTTGGGATTTGCGAAAATTGACTTTCAAAAAAATATGATTTTTGAAAAAATTCTTTAGAGGAGTCAATTTTCTCAAATCCCAAAATTAGTTCAGCTATCCCACTACTAGTGCATCATTAGGGACCCCTTGGACTACCAAACCTATATAGTGCGTTATGTGTACCATTCCAAAAATTACCATTTTTACCAATGATCCTTTAAAGAATTTGTTTTCGAAACAGACATCCAAATTTGTAAATTCTATAAATATTTTAGATATTTCATTATTACAGACCTCATGGAGTACCACTTCAATATAGTTTTGATCATGGACTTGGTTCCATTCTCCTGTATTAGCCTCTTAAATACTATATCTGTTAAATGCATAACAGTGCACTGTTAACTGCAAAATAAGCTCTGTTACAAAATGTGGTTTGTGTCTCTACTAGTTAAATACGAATTTATCTTCACACACATCTATTTGAGATCAATTAGCAATCCAATGCGTTGACTACTTTGGGCCAGGTATTAGACAGTCTCATTGTAATCAAAAAAGGTCAACACTAATCACGTAGCTAGGTATGTAACTAGTTGTCACCCTAAATGATAGCTGAAATCACTAGTGGGGGACAGTCTCCTAGAACTGATGGAAATGTAAATGTGTGTCTGCTAAAGTTGTATTTGTAATCGAGTGTGTGCAACAAATGTGGGTGTTACATAAAATGTTTACTGCAGACAATTTATTCTGTTTACATAAAATTTATAATAAAATGCGTTTATTTTTTTTAAACTTTTTACATCTCTCTGTTGGCTCAAGTTTTAACACCAAAAACATATACATATATAATTCAGTTTTTCTTGCTATTATTGGGTTAATAAAACAAAACAAAAAAAGCAAGGGTGTTATATTCGGCTGGACCGAATGGGTGTTATATTCGGACCACCGAATGATATGGTGGTTATATGGGGGGTAGGTTCAATTATGGTCCGACCCTCTCAAATGTAGGTAGAAAGATTTAAGTTCATATAAAACTTGTTTATGTCAAATTTTATCACGATATCAATTAAGTAAATTATGAATGGACCTTGTATGGAGACTATGGGCAAATGTTGCCCGATTTTCGGCATACTTTACAGTATAATTTCAAAATACTTACAACTAATTTTATCAGGATTGCTAAACAATTAACATATTTGACTGCTCAAACAGTAATCCCGGGGGACATTTTAATGGGCTATAATTTAAGGAAATGTAACCTGGTATCGAATACTACCACGCAAAAGCTACAGGTATCCAAGTGCCTCTGAATCATATGTAAATTATTCTGGCGAGGAACCCATACTAACTTAAATAAAATGTAGGCAATGGAGCTGGATCGGCCATACTATCAGAAAGAATACTGACACTATAACAAGGATGGTGCTATTATGGAATAAAGAAGCCGTGGTCGGCCAAACTACGATACTCCAAAAACTGGGACAGTGCAAGCTTACATGGGATGACGCGAAAACAACAGTAACAAATCGTGTAATATGGAGATGCTTTCTGAAAGCCATATGCTCCCAAGAGGGGTAATGGAGGAAATAAATAAGTAAAATCAGGGATCGATATTGCCCTTATCAACAGAGAGTATTTGTGGAAAATTTCAGCCAGTTATCTCCTTTCGTTTGATCCCTATCATGCTTTCAACAGTCAGTCAGACAGACGGACGGGCATAGTTATTTCCTCTTAGAATCTTATGAGGACCCAGTATATATGTACTTTTTGGTTCTATGACCAATATTTCAACATGTTTCAAAAGGAATGACAAAACCAATACACCTCCCATCTATTTTTATGGTGGATATAAAAATACAATTGAAAATATGTATTTCTGTTATTGTATTACTATTGGAGTATTTTTGCATTTGCTGGAAATAGATGGCTGTAAAAATTTCATTTTATTTTATACATTAGAGTGTCCCTTCACAGAAAAATCTTTTTTTTTAAACCGTTTCAATTCAAATATTTGTCACATATTGAACTGGTTTCAATTATTTGATAATTGAATCAAGTATTCATGTGCTCAAAAACAAAATTTTCTGACATTTTCTATTGAATTTTGAGTTTTGAATGTGATAATTTTGATATTTGAATATACAATTTTCGTTATTGGTTGAACTTTAAATACAAAAATTATTGAATAGATAATTTTTGTAATTGATAAGACATTTTTGTTATTTTTTGTTTTTTCAATTACGAAAATTATCTATTCAATAATTTTTGTATTTAAAGTTCAACCAATAACGAAAATTGTATATTCAATTGTCAAAATTCAAAACTCAAAATTCAATAGAAAATATCTGAATATTTTGTTTTTGAGCACATGAATACTTGATTCAATTATGAAATAATTGAAACCAGTTCAATATGTGACAAATATTTGAATTGAAATATTCTTTTTCTGTGTTAGAATTAAATTTTTTGAAATGTTGAAACGGTACCAGCTGTACTTTCGTAATTAAGGGTTAATTTCCATTTTTGTACTGTTATTGTAAATACTAGACTTCATTTTATATTTTTCCTAAAGTTCATCAAAATCGGCCCAAAAATATATAACATTTCGCTATCTTTCCATTAGAAATTCCAAATATTGAAAAATTTGACCTTTGACCTTCACGATTTAAGGGTTAAAGTTTTCCGTTTTTAGAAAAACTTTCAGACTATATTTAAAATTACCTGGACTATAATATTCTGAACAGATTTTACTTAAAATTAATAAGAGTAAGGAAATTGGGCTCATTCGCCAAAATATGGCCAAAAATCAGTTTTTCTCGAAAATTGCAAAATTTATATCGCAGGTACGGAAAAACTATAAGAGGTATTGACATACTTTTTTCACATTTTTATTTCCATTTATGTTGTAAATAAATTACCATGGGATGATCAAAAAATTCTCAAATTTGTTTAACAAAATTTTTAAAAATTTGAAATTAGAGTTTTAAAAATGCCGTTAAAAAAAATATTTTTTTTTGGTTATACCTGCGAATAGGTTAACTGTATCCTATGAGGATAAAAACTCATATACAAGTAAATATGGATATCTTTTAAGTAAGAATAAACTTTTGTTTTAATATTTCTCAAAATATGTTAATTTTGTTCCTACATTTGTTGTCCTAGTGGTCTGATACACGTTAATGGCCTGGCGATTTTTTAATATCTTTAACATTTTTTAACCAATTTTTGTTTTTTATATCTTATTAGAACGACAAGTACGTACACATTTCCATTCTTTTAAATTAAATTGCAAACGTAATTATTTAATGGCAAAAATTAAAAAAAAAAAAAACTGAAAATGCACTTCAAAACTAAATCGAAAGTCGGCACGGGTTGCCCTTCTTAGAAGAAGCTAAAAATTTGTTTGGTGTTATTTTAGCTCATTACGAAAGTTTTCAGCGGGTACCGCTTCAACATTTCAAAAAATTTAATTCTAAGGGACTCTCTAATGTACATAAAGTGTGTGGTTATACAAATTGATACTTTAAATGTTTAAAATGTTAAAATATTATTATATACAAAAATTAAAAAAAACAAAATATTTTCTCGTCTCTTTTATTTTTGACCAAACTATTACAATTAAATATTTTCCGAAATATTTCCAAATATCTTGTTTTGTTTTTCCTGTAAATCTTAGCTAAGAAATAAAGTTTGTATATAGTAATAAACCATATTTTAAATCTGGCCATAAAAATGTATTTCCTTACCGCAGAGACAAAGGACGCCTTAAAGCTTACTACAGTTTTCTGATTTTAATATAAAATTCCTTCGTACTCGTACCAATCATCTACTTCAAATATTTTCACATTTTTTATTTATTTTATTTTTTTCTACTCTCTTCTATATACAAAACAAACATCATGATGCTCTAAGAAAAAAAAAAACAATATTGTTTGTTGACTACACTCACATACATAGACACACTTATTCATATTATCATCGTATATTTTTTTCCTCTTTTTTTTTAAATAAAAACCATCAGCAGCAGATGAAAAGGGTAGGGTGTGGGGGCTGTTGTGGAGGAATAGAATTTTTAGAGCAAAGGTCACGTTCGAACAGCTGATTTTTATCAAGTTATTTGACTTGTGTTGTCAATTACAATACAACCGACATCCGTCCTCCCTAAGTTTGCGGAAAAAATAATGCCACAACTTCTCATTCTTATAGGAAAATTAGAATTGTTAGGGGGTAGCTGGTGGATGGAGGGGGGGTAAGGATGAAGAAAACATGCCAATAACAAATAAACCATATAAAATAGTTGTTGTTTTACTCTTTTAATATTATATTTTTGTTCTTGCTCGTTTCTTTTTTGTAATTTACGAAATGAGTTGTATTTTAACCAGGCAAATATTTACAGAAAATTATAATCAATACAGGAAACTAGAAAAAGTACAATAAAAACACACATACATATGTTCAAATATATTCCATTCATATGTATAGGGATGGTAAGGAATAAATTAAATTCCTAATTGGATTAAATACATAATTGTATTCTCCACTAGTTGGATTTGGTATAAGCACTTTTAATACGTGGCTTAATACCTGTGTTTGGAGTTAAACGTTAACTCAACATTGTGACTTTTTATGATTTTATTTCGAGAAAAAAAACTACGGATGTGTTAGCAAAGTCATGAAGGCCATTTACCCGATGTGCTATTTCATTCATAACCCTATCCTGTGTACTTGATAATTCATTAAGAAATATATACAAAAAAAAAATCTACCAAAAAGATAGTTGATATATTGAGTTTGTCATTTCGTTTGTAACATATCTAAATATTGGTCGTAGAACCAGAAAGTATTTATACACTGGTGCATATTCCTATAAACGCACTTAATTTTTTTCTGTATTTTTGTTATATCTTTGTTGTTCTCATCCAAATGCAATTTTTAATGAGAGACAACTTAACGGTACTTTTTGAAAGTAAACAAGTTTTTTTTCCTTATTCTTGTTGTTTGACTTAATTAGGCGATCAATTGTTCTTGGTGCTATTTTAAGTGGAAGATTCGTATAAACGCAGATGTGAAATTTATTTTTAAAAAAGTTACCAAAAAAAAAAATAATATCAATTTTAGTTTTTTTTTCAACCAAAGGTAGTAACATCTCAATTTACTGCAACTTTTTCTATTTGAATCAATAAATTTCATCACTTTTAAAGATGCCCAAGGGAACTTTTTTGTCAGATCAAGAAAATATTCAAATTAAATTGTTGACCAATGATGTTCCAATAGAGAAATTGGACGTAAAATCGATCGTTTGGAAAGTGTGGTGCGAAGTTTCTTGAAGAAAGGTCAAAATTATGGAGTTCGCAAATACAAAACTAACAAGACGAGAACTTAATCTAATAAAACAAGAAGCAACAAACCCGCAACAAATTGAAGTCCACACAAATAAAGAATAAATTGAATCTTCCAGTGACTTTCAAACACGTTGCACACATTTTACGAAACGATGCAAACATAAAATGGAAAAATCCGAAATATAAACCAATGCTAAAAAAGCACCATAAAGAAAACCGTCTAAAATTCGCAAGAAAATATATGAAATGGACAGATGAGTGGAAAAAAGTAATTTTCTGTGACGAAAAAAAATTAAATTTAGACTCATACTCATGATATTGGCACGATTTGAGATCAAACGATGTTCGGATGTCAAAACGTAATCTCGGTGGTGGCAGTATTATGGTCTGGGCAGCATTTTCTGCAGTTGGCAAGTCGAAAATATGTTTTGTTCCGACAAAAATGAATAGTGCGATTTATAACGAACTGTTGGAAGATGCTCTTCTCTCATTTATGAATGAAAAATATATGAAGATTGCATATTCCAACAAGATAATGCTGCAATCCATGTTTCTAAGCAATCGAAATCTTGGTTTAATGAACATAGCCTTCCTCTGTTGGACTGGCCGGCTTGTAGTCCGGATTTAAACCCAATGGAGAACTTGTGGGATACATTGCCCGTAAAGTTTATGCAAATAATGCCCAGAATGAAAGCTGAAACTAAGAATTAAACAAGTCTGGGAGGAAATTGATTTCAATCTGCTTAAAAAATTAGTGGAATCAATGCCAGACCGTATTTTTAAAACAATCCATAACAAAGGATCATCCACACATTATTAATAATACTACAGTAAACAATATTTTAAGTGAGCTTAACTAATTTAATAAACAAATTTGTAGCCCCCTAAATATGTTCATGTTTAATTTTTACAATATTTTAAAAAAAAGTAGTGTGCGTTTATAGGAATATGCACCAGTGTATAATCTCCGTCCATCTGTCTGTTTGGTAACTAACTTTAATGGTGAAAAATTGGTGAACAAAATTTTGGAGAAACATATTTTCATTCAAATAAAATATTGTCAAAAAACAAAACATGCGTGAAAAATCGATGTAGTCTCGGTATTTTGCTTATATCTCAGACATTTGTGGTTCGATTTTCTTGATTTGAAATAACAATCTAAACGGATATATTGATATAGCAGTCATGTTTGTAAGGTATTTGGTGGCTTTTGAAAGTTGATTTCATCAGACAGAAATGTCACCAAATTATTCTTTAAAAGTTTTATTTTTTAAAAAAATATTTTTCCCGATTTTGACCCATTGTAGGTCCGACCTAATATCTCGTTATATACAGTGAGCCTTAAAAATGAGTAAACACCAACAATTACTTGATTTTTTTTAAGGTAATAAAAATTCTAAAATCTATCCATCGATTAAAATTTTTAAGTTTCGGTTTGTTGCAGATTGGGTTGAATAATAGATTCGGTTCTGAAAAACAAAGATTTAAGTCGGACTATAATGATCTTAAAAAATCGAAAAATTCACTGGTGTTTACTCACTTTTGAGGCTGTGTGTACGTAGTTTTTGAAATATCTAACATTATATATCCATATTGTCTATATTAATCCAGATATATATCGACAATAGGTAAACAAAACGAGGTTGTCCTGTTTATTTTCTTATGTCCCAGCCATTTGTGGTCCAATTTTATCGATTTTAAATAGCAACTGAACCGGGTCTATAGCGGATATAATTATGATTGTATAATTAATATATGTAAGTTATTTGGGGGCTACGTTTGTTTTGGAAATAATTCGGTATCTCGGGAACTATTGAACTGAGATATTTTCGAGTTGATTTGCAGTTGTTCAGTTTTTTTTTTAAAAAAATCGCCAAAAATTTATTTATGATCCGAATGAACTGAAATTTAAAATATAAATAGTCTTTGAGAAGGTCCACAAAATTGGGTTTAATTATTTATATTTTTTTTTTAATTTTGCTCGATTTTTTTTTAGATATGGCAGGTCTACGGGGTTTCGGTTTTTTTAAAAAATATCAACTACATTTGTGATAAAATTCTAAATAAAACAAAAACAACTCTCTTCGCTGTAAAAAGTTAGACACATCTGAAATTGGAACATGTGAAAAGGACCGAATATTTTACGTTTTTCCACTATATTTTTTTATTTCATAGAAAAAAATTGTCTTCTGCACTATATAGAATTCTTATGTGATCCACAAAGAGAACTTAAGGCAAAAGCTGGAATGCAAAATTTGGATTACTTAAACGGACATTTTGAAAAAAAATTCGGTTTGATTAAAAAATTCCATAAAAGCAAAGCACCGATCCACGTTTTTTTACTATTGTTATTACAAACGTAATGACAAACTTATATATGGGACATTTCACGTCAAGTGAACCAACTTTTAAAATCGATGTCTTCAGACACAATTTTTCAACAAGATCGATCAAGAACTCTCGGAGTTAGGGTCAAAATTTGACATTTTGGCCAAACATGTGATTTTTCTCATCCATGTTACTTATTACCTATTGTTTTTAGTAAAATGTATCCCAAATAGTTTAGACAGCAAAAATTTTGTGAATTTTTGTAATGACAACTAGTTATTTCATGCCATTATTTTGTAATGAGTGGTGGTTACCCAGCAAATTATTTTATTTACTAGAATAAGTACTTATTTTTATACATGTTGGTAATGAACTTTTGCATTTATTAATTTTTTTGTTCATATCATATTCATTTATATGTTGATGTTAAAACTATTGTGAACTTACAATAAAATAACTCGTACATGGAGCAGTGAGTTAGCAGCTTGACTATCAAACACAAGCAAATAATGTGACTGTTCGATTCCCACACAAAGCAATATTTTTTGTGTTTTTTTTTTAGCTACATATTCTTGTTGTGCATTTACTACTTATTTCTTAACTGATTGTAAGTACATTTGTAAGCTTGACCCATGAATTTTTTAAAAATTTTGAACAAAGATAAGTAGTGTTTCAGTCAAATAATAAGTAGTTACGCCTTGGCTCCAATATTATTTGCTGGCTTATTAAGTAAGTAAAGTTTTTGCTGGGTTACATAGCTATTTCTCCAATCTTTCGAAAAAAAAATATTTAAAATAAAAAATTTGTAATATTTTTTTTCGGAAATCAAAAGCTTTTTTGACTTTTTTTTCAAAATGGGCCCTTTTTTCTTAAAATAAAGCTTAGATATTTTCCTTGAGGACCTATTTGGTCGCTTGGTGGGATGCGAGTTCGATATCTACTAAAAAAAATGTTTTGTAATTGAAAACATTCAATTTTTTACTTTTTTTGAAAAATCAAAAACTTTGTTGACTTTTTTTTCGAACAGAAAGCTCAGATATTTTCCTTGAAGATCTATTTAGTGGCTTAGTGGGATGCGAGTGGGATATCTATCAAAATAAATGTTTTGTAACTCAAAATATGCAATTTTTTACTTTTTTTTTTGCAAAATCTAACATTATTTTAAATGGGCCCTCTTTTTAATTTTTTGCTCAAATGGAAGCTTAGGTCCATTCCTTTTTGGTATATTGCAATCCATTAAGAAACTAATAAAATTAAGAAATAAAATCATGGAGAAAATATTCATAGAGCAAAAACTAGAAAAAAAATAAAAAAAAAAATTACTCAAAAGAGTTATTTATACAAGAGTATTGTTTTTGTTTTACTAATACATTCTCACCACTTAGGTTTTTGACAACTGAGTTAGGTCTTTGACACGATGTGTATTTATATATGAATAAAACGTTATTTCAGCAGCTATAAAAATTTCAATAAAATTTATAACATTTTACCAAAAATTTCTCATATGTTATTTATGTATATATGTTGGGGACGTATGATTAATATTAATTATGACATATTTTATATTATCTGCAGGAAATTGAAAATTCTGTACTTCCATTACAACTATTATTTTCATAATTAAACCCATTAAGCACTGAAATTTATTGTTGATTGTTTACGCCAGAACATCAGTAAACCTTTTCCCTAAAGATAATTTTTTAAGATACTAATTTTAATTGGATGATTTTTCATTATTTAAGTTTTTTTTTAAAAAAATCTTGCTACTTTGACCGAAAACTCAAAATTTAAAATAAAATATGCAACCTCTAAATGTTACACGATTTTGCTCAATTTTCCAGCATTTGGCCTTTAGATGACGGAGACTAATTTGAGGTCCTGGCATCATCGAAAATCAGAAAAGTGTCTCCCCAATATGCACCCTCATACTTATGAATACTAACTAAAATTTACGCAAATTTATATCTCCAATTTAAGATCTTCTGTTTTCTTTTTTTTTAACTCATTCTGTTACAAAAATGCTGCTTTACCAACAAACACTTATCATGTTCCAAATATTTTGTATATGATTTAGATAGAAAGTAAGTTGGCGATAAAGGAAGTTTGGTTTTGTATGTGTGTTTATTCTTTCATTGTAATATTTTCTATTTGTTACAACTACTATAGAGTCTCCAGTGTAAGATGTCGTCTTGAAAATTTACACACTCATATGGTACAACAGAAAACAAAAACTATTAAATAAAACAAAATATATTTTATATTTTAAAGTCATCTATTTTATTTTATTTGTTTTATTCTTTTTTTTGGAATTTTTGTACTTTTCCCCCTTTGTTTCTAAGTGAATTTAGTTTTTGTGTTCTTAAAGTAAAAAAAGCAAATACATACAAGAGACATGATATTGTAGAAACAGTGAGTAGCAAAACAATAAACATTTTTAAAATATAGAGAATTTTGAATAGAGTATGGCAGAATCCTGTTGCCTTTACTGTAAGCTTACTGTACTGCTTAAGAAATTTATTTAAATTTACTGAATTTTAAATTAATTTTTTTTCCATGATCTTGTATTTTTGCCAAACACTGTAGTATCACATGAATACCATTTCACTTTAACTGAGATTTACTTCATCAGCATATTGTTTACACACACATGTTCATACACATACACATACTATTACTTACATACACTCATCCATTTTCCCAGACTTTACTGCTGATGAAAACAAATCTAGTCGAATTTCGTGTTGGTGGTATTGTCTTGTATTTTGATATTTTTCTCTCAAGTTCCTTTCCTTGATTTTTTTATTTTTTTTTTACTTCTATTTCACCATAAAATCGTAATATGTTGTAGTTGGTGTTGGTAGCTGTAACTGTAGATGTAGAAGATTCTGGGCGCCATTGAAGCCATAAACTAGTAAGAAAAATGTTTGCTTATGTTTGTCATCAATTTCATTACAAAGTATAACGAGTTAAACTATCGAAAGGATGACTTTGGAGATGGTATGCCCAGAGATCGTTATGATATTGCTTTAATTTTTAGAAAAAAACTTATTTAAGAACTAGATATATTACTAGGGTTGTCAGTCGAATAAAAATTATTCGAATAATCGAGGAATAAATATGTTTTTTTAATCTAATGAATTACATTTTGCAATTTAAAATATAAAATTATTCGATCAATAATTGTCGATTAATCGAATACTCTTATACGAATAAAAATTATTCGAATAATCGAGTAAAAAATATATTTTTAATAATAAATAAATAACATTTTTCAATTTTGAATATAAAATTATTCGATCAATAATTGTCGATTAAACGAAAACTCTTATACGAATAAAAATTATTCAAATAATCGAGGAAAAAATATATTTTTTAAAACAATTAATTTAATTTTTTCAATTTAGTATAGAAAATTCTTCCATCAATAATTGGCGATTAAACGAAAACTCTTATACGAATAAAAATTATTCGAATAATCGAGGAAAAAATATATTTTTTAATCGAATAAATAACATTTTTCAATTCAGAATAGAAAATTATTCAATAAAAAATGGTCGATTAATCGAATACTCTTATTCGAATAAAATTATTCGAATAATCGAGGAAAAAATATATTTTTTAATCGAATAAATAATATTTTTCAATTCAGAAAAGAAAATTATTCAATCAGTAATTGTCGATTAATCGAATACTCTTATACGAAAAAAAATTATTCGAATAATACAGGAAAAAATATATTTTTAAATCGAATAAATAACATTTTTTCAATTTTGAACAGAAAATTATTCGATGAATAATTGTCGATTAAACGAAAACTTTTATACGAATAAAAATTATTCGAATAATCGAGGAAAAAATATATTTTTTAATCGAATAAATAACATTTTTCAATTTCTACTTATTTACAATTTGTACAGATATACGGACATGGAATTCTTATTTATTGAATTTTAAATCCCATTTATGAAAACTTTCATAACTTTTAATTTTAAAAATAAAATTTTCAGATTCTACAAAACGACTCTAAAAATCGGTGAATACATAGTTTAAGTTTGAAAAATATCTGAGTAGCCTTTAAAGAAAATAATAATAAAAATAAAATATTTCATGTCCTTTGGTGGGGATACTTTCCCTTTAATTTCCAAGAACATACATTCACTACATTTTATACTCATATGTAAACATAACATTTTTTGATTTAAACAAAGTTATAAAATAAATACTTACTTGCACTCAGTGTGAGTATTTAGTTATGAAATTCTTTGATTTTTATCTATAAAATTTAAACAATTTCTTAATACATTTTGTCTCGTTTTCTATTTTCAGGTAAGTCAACTAAATTTAGAAAATCATTTTCAATATTGTGTAAGTATAATATTGTTTTATTAAATAAATAGTTATAGGGAGTTGAACTCTGGTGACACAATGTTAAAGAAAATTTGTAATTTTAAGTCTGTCAAGTATTGAAGTAAATTTAAAGTTTTTTGTATAGATTACAATGTGCTAAATACAAAAAATGCTCAATAAATACTAAATTTAATAAAATACTAAGTTCAACTGGCATTCGAAATGCGAGCAATCTCAGAGTACGTACAAAACTTCCAAAAAAATCTCCCAATAGGGCTCTGAAAATGTTTATTATCGAATACTCGATTTATCGAATACTATTATACGAATACAAATTATTCGAATAATTGAAGAAAAAATATATTTTTAAATCGATTGAATAGAATTTTTCAATTTAGAATAAAAAAATATTCTATCAATAATTGTCGATTAATCGAATACGCGAATAAAAATTATTCGAATAATCGGGGAAAATATATATTTTTAAATTGAATAAATAACATTTTTCAATTTAGAATATACAATTATTCGATCAATAATTGTCGATTAATCGAATATTCTTACACAAATAAAAATTATTCGAAATATCGAGGAAAAAATTATATTTTTTAATCGAATGAATTACATTTTTTTCATTTAGAATAGAAAATTATTCGATCAATAATTGTCGATTAATCGAATAAAAATTATTCGAATAATCGAGGAAAAAATATATTTTTAAGTTGAATAAATAACATTTTTCAATTTAGACTATCAAATTATTCGATCAATAATTGTCGAATTATCGAGGAAAAAATTATATTTTTTAATCGAATGAATTATATTTTTTTCATTTAGAATAGAAAATTATTCGATCAATAATTGTCGATTAATCGAATAAAAATTATTCGAATAATCGTCGAAAAAATATATTTTTAAATCGAACGAATAACATTTTTCAATTTGGAATAGAAAATTATTCGATCAATAATTGACGATTAATCGAATACTCTTATACGAATTAAAATTATTTGAATTATCGAGGAAAACACATATTTTTAAATCGAATAAATACAATATTTTTTAGTTTAGAATTGAAAATTATTCGATCAATAATTGTCGATTAATCGCATACACTTATACGAATAAAAATTATCGAGGAAAAAATATATTTTTAAATCGAATGAATAAAATTTTTCAATTTATCATAGAAAATTATTCGATAAATAATTGTCGATTAATCGAATACTTTTATACGAATAAAAATTATTCGAATAATCGACGAAAAAATTAATTTTTAAATCTATTCATTCGATTTTTTAATTTAGAATTCAAAATTTTTCGATCAATAATTGTCGATTATACGAATAAAAATAATTAAAATAATCGAGGGAACAATATATAATTTTTAAATCGAATGAATAAGATTTTGCAATTTAGAATAGAAAATTATTAGATCAATAATTGTCGATTAATCGAAAACTCTTATACGAATAAAAATTATTCGAATTATTGAGAAAAAATATATTTTTAAATCGAATAAATAGCAATTTTTAATTTAGAATAGAAAATTATTCGATCAATAATTGTCCATTAATCGAATAAAAATTATTCGAATTATGGAGGAAAAAATATATTTTTAAATCGAGTGAATAACATTTTTCAATGAAGAATAGTTAATTATTCGATCAATATTTGTCGATTAATCGAATACTCTTATACGAATAAAAATTATTCGAATTATTGAGGAAGTAATAAATATTTAAATCGAATGAATAAAATTTTTCAATTTAGAATAAAAAATTAATCGATCAATATTTGTCGATTAATCGGATACTCTTATACGAATATAAATTATTCGAATAATCGAGGAAGAAATATCTATTTTTTAACATCTACCATTTTGAATAAAAAATTATTCAATCAATTATTGTTGATTAATCGAATGCTCTTATACGAATAAAAGTTATTCTAATAATCGAGGAAAAAAAATGTAGAAAATATAATGAAACAAATTTGGGCTGATTGTGTTTCTCTGACTTTTATATGTTCAAATTGCAAGCAATATTTTATTACAATAATAGACAACTTTTAACTTTACTATTCAACTGAAAACAATGTATTTTTTTGTTTCTTATGAAAGCAGCAGACTGAAATTTAAGGGTATTTTTAATTTCATGGTTTCCATTTGTTAGAATACTACATTTTGTTGCAAATAACAAATAAATTCAAACAAAAAATCAACCAAGAAGAGTTAAATGCCTACAATTTGCAGGCTAAAACCCACGAATTGAGTTAAAGACACTGGAATTTATGTCTAGCAATGTTTCGGTTGCTTAACAAAATTTGTAAGTTATTTTGTATTTAAATGCAAACATTTTGATTTAACAAATTTTATTCTTAAAGGTGAGAGTGTATGTATTTGTTTAGTATTTAAGTGTGTGTATGTAATGTAATTTACCTGTGTTGTTTGTAAGAAAGTGTTAAAAACGACAACTTACAAATTCCTTTATTGCATGATTAAAGCACATGAATTATTTACCACAATTATTTGTTCATTTCTTTTTTTTTCTCTTGTTTTGCTACCAACAATTTAACGCAAAACTAAATTCGTAATAACTAGTGAAACAAACTGAAACACACAGTTAAACTTCTTTAATGAACTGAATAAATCACAAGAAATTTACATGAATTTGAATTTTTGAGTTCGTTTCTGTGGAGAGTGTTGAGGAAATAAATAAAATAAAACATCAAAAAAAACCTACTACACAAGTTCATGAAATCACAAGATTTTGAGCGAAATTGAATTAATGGGGAAACAATTTTGAAGAATTTATATTTTGTATATTGTTATATATTTATGTATATGCGAAAATATTTAAATTTTATTGAAGTCATTTGATTATGAGTAGACAACGCCAACTAAAATAATTTTAAAACAACTATTTCAGAAGTGTCGACCATTTTGTAGGGACCTTGCGGTATTCTTTCAAATTTGTAGCTTTTATTTTGAAAGATTTGTACAATACAAATTTATTCAAAGTGTTGGCCAGTTGTTAGCTATAACCTTTTCCCACCTTTCTTGCAATATATGAATTCCGAGCCAAAAGAACTGCTCATCTTTTGACTGTGTTCCAAAGTGAATCGTATCCCAGAGAGAGCATTCTGCATCGATCGAAACAACACTTCCCAAACACTTCATTCTTAATAGTATTATACCCTACACCACCATAGTGGGGAGGGTATAATGCGTTTGTGCAGATGTTTATAACGCCCAAAAATATTGGCCTAACTTCCACCTTAAAGTATACCGATCGACTTAGAATCACTTTCTCAGTCGATTAAACGATGTCCCTCCGTCTGGCTGGTCGGCTGGCTGGCTGTCCATGTAAACCTTGTGCGCAGAGTACAGGTCGCAATTTTGAAGATATTTCGATCAAATTTCGTGCATTTCATTTTTTCGGCCCAAGGACCAAGCCTATTGAAATTATCCGAATACTCTTATACGATAAAAAATTATTCGAATAATCTAGGAAAAAATATATTTTTAAATCGAATAAATAACATTTTTCAATTTAGAATAGAAAATGATTCGATTAATAATTGTCGATTAATCGAATAAAAAATTATTCGAATTTTCTAGGAATAAATATATTTTTAAATCGAATGAATAACATTTTTCAATTTAGAATAGAAAATTATTCAATGAATAATTGTCGATTAATCGAATACTCTTACACGAATAAAAATTATTCGAATAATCGAGGAAAAAATATATTTTTAAATCGAATAAATAACATTTTTCAATTTAGAATAGAAAATTATGCGATGAATAATTATCGATTAATCGAATACTCTTACACGAATAAAAATTATTCGAATTTTCTAGGAAAAAATTTATTTTTAATTCGAATGAATAACATTTTCCAATTTAAAATAGAAAATTAATCGATCAATAATTGTCGATTAACCAACTACTCTTACACGAATAAAAATTATTCGAATAATCGAGGAAGAAATATCTATTTTTTAACTGGCTGAAATCGGTCCATTATTTCACCTAGCCAACATACAAATTTCCTCCCGAAATTGGACTTTATCGGTCATAAATGTTTAACTTATATATGTATCTCCACAAATTTCGCTCCAAATAAGTTTTATATATACAAAATTCATGTCACCAAATTTTGTTACGATCGATCCATAATTAGTCATAGCTCCCATATAGACCCGCTTCCGAAAATCACTTTAACGTGCATAAATCGCTTAAAAATGTTGGTATACTTCATAGTTAACTTTCATATGGACATAAATCATAAAACCTAATTTCATGGTGATCGGTCCATAATTGGTCATAGCCCCCATATAACGACCACTTCCGAAAATCACTCAAAAATATAAATTATTGAAATTTTAAAAGAAAAATGTTTTTGCTCTTTTACTTAGTGTAGGGTATTATATGGTCGGGCTTGACCGACCATACTTTCTTACTTGTTTAACATGTATTAGAACATTTGGCAACTTCAATTCGTATGGCAGGCACCCAATTTCTCTTCCTCGCAAATGTTTTGAAATTGCTGCTTGAGTAGCTCCCAAGATTTTGTTGAGTTTGACAACAATTTTCATGGAGTAATGCCTCCAATTCTTGATTTTCAAAATTTTTTGGTGGCCTGGGCGATCATTGTCGTCCATATCAAAATCACCACTTCTGAACCGAACAAACCATCTCTCGCACGTCGGAACCGATGGAACACATTCACCATAAGCTTTGTTGAGTAATCGGTTTGCTTTAGCTGCTTTTTGCTTGAAAGCTTTTGCTTGAAAAACTTTGCCCTGCTTAAGTATAACAAATCAGAAATTCTCAAAGACATATAAAGCCCCACACGAGTCCTTTTCTAAAGATAAGTTCTTGCTATAAGTTATTTAGTGGGTTTCCCCCTTTTTACACATCCTTCCTAAAGAGTGAATCCAACATTATAGCTACCAGCAATTATTATATCGTGCCTTATCGTACATAATTCTTTATTTCATGGTTCAATTACAGTTTTTCTTTTATTCTGGTTTTCTCTTATTCGTTTCTATTTCCATGTCTGCCTTATTTGTTACCGCCACTTTTTTTTCGAACAACAAGAACAAATAACGGCAACAATAACAACAACACTGAACACGTCGCTGTTGACCTCACACAAGTACAACTCAAGCAACCTTCAACCTTTCAATACACGTGCAAATAGACGTCTGTCTGTCTTGTGTTTTAGTTCTACCCCCTGTTAAAAAAAAAGTTCAGCTTTTTTTTTTTGCTCTCACACTTTATTATCTGGCCAGACATTCGGGCACATCAGTTCAACATTTTTATGTTGCTGTTGTTGCTGCTTGCTTGCTACTGTTCAGTAGTGGCCAATTGCTGTTGGACGGTAAATATTTGTCTGACCCCTTCCTCTTTACTGCCATCAGTCAATTAAACTAAATTTAGCGTAATTTTTTATATGTATGTTGGCACAGTGGTTTGGAGCTGAAAGAAAACAGGTGATATTTGTTTTATTAAGCTATATTTAATTAATACAAATAAATTAGTAGCAAATTGCTGAGCTATAATATCGAAAATAATTGAATTATTCAGTTCCTCTGAACTAGTTTATTCTTAGACTTTACCATTTACCAGTTTCAATTAAATCACTGTACCTTTGATTTGTTTATTTTTTTATGCTTTGCTCCCCCTTAATTTCCCCAATAATGTTTGGTGTGTTATTTTGAGCTGTTTTAATGCCACTATATGATGTATTTGAACTTGCTGTTGTTTTTATAACAAAAACCATTTAATTTTTTTTTTTTTACTATTTACCACTTTGTTGTATTTGTTTTCGGTATTAATTTTATGTTTAAATAATAAAAAAAAGGAAATACATACTTTTTTAATAGGAATTGTAAACCACATTGTATGAATTTAATTAAAATTGTACGAGCAGTGCTAAAGTGTTTTATTTGTAGTGTGAAGAACATAGGGGAATTTTTACAGTCAAGAACGCTACATTCTTATGCTTTGGAGAGAAGCTATAAAATAAATCATAAAAATATTTGTTTCTTGTTAGCATTTATAGTGCCACAGATACGTTTTGTTGTTTCCAATATATTAGCAATAAACAGGGGATCCTGAACGCTACACAAAGAAAATAACTCTGCATCTTGAAAAACCCAAAATTCCACAAATGGAACATTAATGCAAAATGTACATATGTTTTTTTAACATTTGGTATGATTTAGCACGCGACAGTTCCAATAATTTCAATAAAATCTTCATATTTAATATTTTACTTCATATTTAATATTTACTTCGCCCGTTAGCATTTACTAATGTTAGTTCTTGAAGTTTCTCCAACCTACATACACCAGCCTGTTCTTATTTATTTGCAAATAAAATATCTAAATTTGTACTGCATACTTTAGGGAGATTTTTTTTATTACAGTTGACTGGACTGGAATTTTTGAATTTTTTTCTTTACAATCCAATCGAATAAAAAAAAATCAGCCAAATCGCTCCAGCCGTACTCCCGTGATATAGATTAATTCCATATATTTCTTATATAGGGCTTCATTAACAATAACTATTATCTAAGCCTGGCAATACAGTGTTTGCTTTTCCGAAAGTTTCCTTGTTGGTATAAGGCTTAAAATTCTATTTTTAGTTTCTCATAACTTTTTCTTTCTATCGCACAATTTTCTCAGGCTTATACAATATTTTTCCATTTCTTGTCTCAGCTGCCTGTTTTTGCCAATTTTGATTGTATCTCTATTAATTTTTACCATGTACTGCATTGTTGCTACTATCCTTCTTTCGGCACCCAAATAAGCACATTAAAATAATAAAAGCATTTGTTTTTGAAAAAGATGTACACTTCTGATAGTTAACGTGACAGACTTTTAATAACAAAATATTGTTAATATATGCAACAAACTGTTTTTAGATAAATTCATTGAATTTTTATTAATATTTAAAGCAAACCGATACTTTAGGTACAAGAACGCGACATTAAAACATGTACAAAATCAAATGAAAAATTTATCGTCAATCGAGCATTGTTCAAAATTTTTTAAATTTTTTGTTTATATAACGATTATATTAGATATGTGCAATCATAACACAAATATTTAAAACAATAAATATTAAAATTTTGGATGTTAGCTTTTATTTTGAAACATAGATTTTAGATTTTATTTTGAAATAAATTTATTCAAGGTATTGGCCATTGCTATCTATGACCTTTTTCCATCTTTCTGGCAACATATGGATTCCGAGCCAAAATAACTGCTCATCTTTTGATGCTAACAGCGAATTAAGCCTATGTACATTAGGGTGGCCCTTAATAAACGAATGTTGGATTCTGGCCATTCTCACCCCCAGTCTGGTGAACATTAGTAAAAAATCATCCTGAAAAAATTTTAGGTAAATCGGTTGGGGTTAAGACGTGCCGCAAGTCCTCTGAAATTTTGAGATGCATTTATAAGGGGAAAAATGCATTTTTTCAGTTTTTGTAAATATTTTGCCATTAAAAAATTCCTTTGCAAATTTAATTTAAAAGAATTGAAATGTGTACGTAATTGTCGTTCTAATGAGACATAAAAAACAGAAATTGGTCAAAAAATGTTAAAGTTATTAAAAATTCGCCAGGCCATTAACGTGTCTCAGGCCACTAGAACAAGAAATGTAGGAATAAAATTAAAATATTTTGATAAATATTAAAATAAAACTAATTTTTACTTAAAATATATCCATATTTACTTGTATATGAGTTTTTGTCTTCGTAGGATACCGTTAACCTATTCGCAGGTATGACCAAAAAAATTAAATTTTTATAACGGCAGTTTCAAAACTTCATTTTAAAATTTTTAAAAATTTTGTTAAACGAATTTCAGAATTTTTTGATCATCTCATTGGGATTTATTGAGAATATAATAGGGAATAAAAATGTGAAATAATTATGAAAATATCTCTTATAGTTTTTCCGTACCTGCGATTTAAATTTGGAAATTTTCGAGAAAAACCAATTACTTGGTAATTTTTTGGCGAGTGAGCTCTATTTCCTTACAGTTATGAATTTTAAGTAAAACCTATTCAGAATATTATAGTATAGACAATTCTAAATATACTCTGAAAGTTTTACTGAAATTGGAAAACGCTAAACCTTAAATCATAAAGGTCAAAAGTCAAATTTTTCAATATTTGTAATTTCTCTTGGAAAGATAGCGAAATGTTGTATAGTTTTGGGCAGATTTTAAACTTTAAACAATTTGTAGATATTTATATTGAAGTTTAAAAAGTTCATACGAATAACTATGGATTTATTTATAAAATATAAATCGTGTCTTAACAGCGAAAATATTTTAAGGGCATAACACAAAACTCTACGGGAGAAACATGTTTGAGATAAAATTGGTTTCGCTGTAAAATCGTGACGATACTTCGTGTTTGGCAAAGTGTAGCTATGAAATCTTTAGGACCTGAAATATAGTTGAAAATTCTTTTATTTTCAAAAGTATATTTTGAACGCGATTCGTCATATGCGGGAAGTTTTGCTTTACTTCTTTAATAATGATTGCTAACCGTAGCTTATGGTGAATGTGTTTTATCGGTTTCAAGGTGCGCTTCTGAAGTGGTGATTTTGACACGCAAGACAAAGATCGTCCATGCCAGCCAAAAAAGACTAATAATTGGAGGCATTACTTCATGAAGATTGTTGTCAAACTCAACAAGACCTTGCAAAATCATTGAGTGCTACACAATTTCAAAACGTATGCGAGCAGCAGGATTTAGCCAAAACTGAAATTGAATACCATACGAATTGAAGTTGAGAGACCTTCAAAGACGAATTTGCTTGTCCGAAATGACACTTGAACGCTATAAAGGAAAATCAGTTTTGGACTGAATCATTGCTTGCGCTGAAAAATGAATCTATTACATTAACCCGATCGTATGTGAAGCCCGGCTAACCAGCCAAATATCCATGGCTCTGAGGTAATGCTCTGTATTTGGTGGGAGCAAAAGAGCTGCTGAAATCTGGCTGGACAATCACAGGGAACATGTACCGAATGCTGATTCGTTTGAAACTGCCGTTAAAAAAATATATTTTTTTTTGGTTATACCTGCGAATAGGTTAACTGTATCCTATGAAGATAAAAACTCATACACAAGTAAATATGGATATATTTTAAGTAAGAATAAACTTTTGTTTTAATATTTCTCAAAATATGTTAATTTTGTTCCTATATTTCTTGTTCTAGTGGCCTGGGACACGTTACTGGCCTGTCGATTTTTTAATAACTTTAACATTTTTTAACCAATTTTTGTCTTTTATATCTTATTAGAACGACAATTACATACACATTTCGATTCTTTTTAATGAACTGCAAAAGTGATTATTTAATTTCAAAAATTACAAAAATAAAAACTGAAAAAAATTAATTTTTTCCCCTTGTAAATGCACCTCAAAACTAAATCGAAAGCCGGCACGGGTTGCCCTCCTGAGAACAAGCTAAACATTTTGTTGGTGGTATTTAAGGTCATTACGAAAGTTTTCAGCGGGTACCGCTTTAACATTTCAAAAAATGTAATTCTAAGGGACACTCTAATGTACATATTTATCTGTTTGTATTGTTTTCATAATCAATTATTCGTAATATTCATTGTCACTCCAAGTGTCATTTGCATTCCACAACGTTAACCAATTTTTGTATATGAAAGGCAGCATCAATAATTTCAATGCTCTTGTTTCGTGTCAATTAAATGGAAAATTAACAAAATAAAAAAATGGAAAATAAAAACGGATGCGGAAATTTGTCCAACATTTTGAAATAGGAAAACAAATAATTTTAAGAATTTTGAGCTAAAATAATGATTCAATAAATAAATGATTAAAGCCCATAGATGGCCTTTAGAATTAGTTTTATTTGAGTTGAGTATAAAAAAGTTTTTGATTTGCAAAACTTCCACTTTCTCTGATTTATTGCTGCAGATAAACTGTGACCATAAAATTGAAATTTGCTGATATTGCTTGATCACAGTTTACCCTACAATATTTAATTTATTACCTACATATGTATTTCTTCAATTATCACTTTTATTTTTGTGTTATTTCATTTACTTCAAATCTTACGAATGCCAATAGTTTGCTTAACGCTCAAAACCAACAGCTGTGCCATTTCAAATCGTTTGGCTTTTTATACATTTAAATAGTCATATCCATACATACATCATATAAGTATTTACTAGCGTAAATGTAATTTAATTGGAAATCCCTTTAAATTAAAAATAATTAATTAGTTTTTTTTGTTTTTGTGTTTGTGCAAAACTGAACAACTTCCAATAATACAATGGAAAAACCACAACAATTACATCATGTTGGCCAGTGGTAGTGTCACACCGAATACCAACAATCGACGAGTACATTCTATAATTGATATTTCGCCAAATTCGAACAATAAATTTTATTTGGCAGACTTATTAGTTTTAGTTAATTTATGAGTAATCCTGCTAAAAAATTGAAATAAATTTGAAATGACCTTAAATACTTTGGACAAATAAAATGATAATTGTTTATTTTAAAATAAACTTCATCAACATCGTACCAAAAATAAATAACATTTCTATATCTTTGAATTAGAAATTCCAAATATTGAAAAATTTGACCTTTGACCTTCACGATTTAAGTTTTAAGGTTTTCCAATTTCAGTAAAACTTTCAGATTATATTTAGAATTATCTGGATCCTAATATTCTTAATAGGTTTTACTTAAAATTTATAACAGTAAGGAAATAGAGCTCATTCGCCAAAAAATTACCAAGTAATTGGTTTTTCTCGAAAATTTCCAAATTTAAATCGCAGGTACGGAAAAACTATAAGAGATTTTTTCATAATTTTTTCACATTTTTATTCCCTATTATATTCTCAATAAATCCCAATGAGATAATCAAAAAATTCTGAAATTCGTTTAACAAAATTCTTAAAAATTTGAAAATGGAGTTTTGAAACTGCCGTTAAAAAAATTTTATTTTTTTGGTCATACCTGCGAATAGGTTAAACTCATATACAAGTAAATATGGATATATTTTAAGTAAAAATGAGCTTTTATTTTAATATTTATCAAAATATATTAATTTTGTTCCTATATTCCTTGTTCTATTTGGCTGAGACACGTTAATGTCCTGGCGAATTTTTAATAACTTTAACATTTTTTGACCAATTTCTGTTTTTTATGTATCATTAGAACGACAATTACGTACACATTTCAATTCTTTTAAATAAAATTGCAAAAGTATTTTTTAATGGCAAAATTTTTACAAAAACTGAAAAAAATGCATTTTTTCCCCTTGTAAATGCATCTCAAAACTTCAGAGGCCTTGCGGCACGTCTTAACCCCAACCGATTTACCTAAAATTTTGTCAGGATGATTTTTTTACTAATGTTCACCAAACTGGGGGTGAGAATGGCCAAAATCCAACTTTCATTTATTAAGGGCCACCCTAATGTAGATACGTTAAACTGTGCTCTACTAATCATTGAATTTTAATCTATCTATTGAAATAGAAGTGATGCTTATAATACAGGAATAGAATGATGTCGCTGATGTTGATGAAATTGGCATTTTTATGAAGTTATTTAGAAATACGACTATTGAAACAAATTAATTTCAAACGTTTTTCTAACTTTGTAATGACTACTACATACCTTCAGCATTACATAGAAATAGTTCAGCAATGACTGGGTTAGAAACAGACATTTACTAGACATCTAAATGACTATTTTTATACCCTACACCACCATAGTGGGGAGGGTATAATGCGTTTGTGCAGATGTTTGTAACGCCCAAAAATATTAGTCTAACGCCCACCTTAAAGTATACCGATCGACTTAGAATCACTTTCTGGCTGGCTGGTCGGGTTGCTGTCCATGTAAACCTTGTGCGCAGAGTACAGGTTGCAATTTTAAAGATATTTAGATAAAATTTGGTACATATATTTGTTTTGGACTAAGGACGAAACTGACAGAAATCGGTCCATTATTTCACCTAGCCCTCATACAAATGTCCTCCCGAAATTGGACTTGATCGGTCATAAATGTTTAATTTATATAGGTTTCTACACAAATTTCACTCCAAATAAGTTCTATATATACACAATTCATGTCACCAAATTTTGTTACGATCGGTCCATAATTAGTCATAGCTCCCATATAAGACCCGCAACCGAAAATCACTTTAACGTTCATAAATCACCTAAAAATGTTGGTATACACATAAAATTCAACATAAATAACTTCAATATAGACACGAATCACACGATCTAATTTCATGGTGATCGGTCCATAATTGGTCATAGCTGCCATATAAGGCCTACTTCCGCAAATATCTTTAACGGGTATAAATCTCTTAAAAGTGTTGGTATATACATAAAATTCAACACAAATAACTTTCATATAGACATAAATAACACAACCAAATTTCATGGCGATCGGTTAGTCATAGCTCCCATATAAGGCCCATTTCCGAAAATCACTTTAACGTGCATAAATCGCTTAAAAATGTTGGTATACACACAAAATTCAACATAGTTAACTTTCATATAGACATAAATCACACGACCTAATTTCATGGTGATCGGTCCATAATTGGTCATAGCTCCCATATAAGCACCACTTCCGGAAATCACTCAAAACTATAAATTATTGAAATGTTAAAAGAAAAATAGTTTTGCTCTTTTACTTAGTGTAGGGTATTATATGGTCGGGCTTGAACGACCATACTTTCTTACTTGTTTATTCTCAACTTTCAGTATTCTGTGTATAGTACTTCAGTGTATTGATGAACAATTGCAGCGTTCCTTTACAAAGAATCAATATAATTCTCATTTCGTAAAGAATAATTTGCGTCAAAGGCGGGACAGTAGTTTACGAAAGATGCACGTTAACTATTCATGTCATAGTAACTAAGTCCGATCAATTTTAATAACGATCAATGACTTACTATATTCCTTGATTGGAAATGTTTTAAAATTCTAGTTTTTCTTCTTATGAATTTGAGTTTATTTAACATAACGAATATTTACTGGCTTGTATGCAATGTTAATTATTTATTCGGCCGAACTCCAGCATTAATGTCTGCAGCTGAAACAATTGGTTTTATTAAAGTGTTTACTACTGTAAAATAAATATGAACATGCCACAAGGTGTATTGCATTCTTCGTAGTATTATTTTTTTCATACTACCTTGTTTTGCTTCATTTGTTTCTGAGCACTACCTAGGAGTATTGAGTAACCGATTTGAAAGGTAACGGTAGCGCTAATTTCGATTGTTAGGTAACGGTAATTTCGATCTGACTGATATTGAATAAATACACGCAGAGAATAAATATAGATGTGCATGTTTACTGTAACCATTTCAATATTGTTAGAAGTTTCTTAACAATATTATAGTCACAGTAACTATTTACATGATTGTGGTAACCATAATATAGTAAATTTACGATTCACATATCAACCATATATATGGTTACAGTAATCAAGTATGTATGTATATGTTTGTGACAACCATAGTTATGATGAATAATTTTATCATAATATTTTGTTCTCAGATTATGATATCCATAAGCCGAGATCAACATAAAATTATTGTGAATCGTAAATTAACCATATTATGGTAAAGGTAATTGCAGTTATTTTGGTAACGATAGCATAGCGGCAATCGAACTGAATGAAAATTTCAGGGATAACGGTAGATTAGTGGTAATAGAAGACAAGCAACGATGGCTACCGATTCGAAATGTGTTAACGGAAACTCTAATTTATATTATTTCGTTAAGGGTAATTACAATCTTCATGGAGTAATGCCCCCAATTGTTGGCCTTCAAACTTTTTTGGCTGGCCTAGGCGATATTTATCTTTCGTGTCAAAACCACCACATCTGAACAGCAGTGGTGGTTTTGACACGACAGCAATTTAAGAGAGAATTCCCGATATATTGATGTATGAATCATGTATGTAAGTTATTTGACGGCTAGGAAAAGTTGATTTCAATGTACTGACGGACAAACGGACATGACTATATCGATTCTGCTATCTGCAACGATAGCAAATGAAAAATGTGGAAAATACAAACTGAATGACAAACAAAATATAAACATTTTGTCATATTTTCATAACCTATTGTCTATACCTACTTGCAATAACGTATTTTTTTAGTTGTTCGTTGCCGATTCCATATCATCGTAAGTGACATTTGTACGCCTATAGAGTGGAATAGATTTTGCAAAAATAAGAGTATCTGAAAAATAATTTGGTCTTTATGTTCCATTCAGAGGGTACTAATTTTAAAATAATAAAAAGTTCTTTCGAAATATTGTTGTCCAAAATATTGAGCGAAATAATGGTATATCGTATGTGACATAAAACGGAAGTCATTTTGAAGTACATGTAGAAACATGTGAAAATTTTCGAATCATGAGAGGCGTTATGCTTTCTTTTAATTTCTTACACTAAACGAAATGTTTTTCCTTTACAATCCGTCATATTTAAATAAAAACAATCTTTGGATGATTTTATAATAAATAAAATTTAATATCGTACGTGACATACCGTACGTGACAGATTTTTCTCTTATAATAAAACAATGTATATTCTGTAAATATATGAATGTATAGAAAAACTAAAAAAGTGAATAGAAAATATACATTCGGTTTCAATAAACAATTAGACAATAGCAAAAAAACTATCAGAGTCAAATTCATTTCATACTACAAGTTAATTGGGAGCCTAGTTTTCGCCGCAATTTTATCCTAAAACATACCTAAAACATTAACAAATTAAATATAATCAGTTTAAACTATTATTTTTGTCTTTAAAATGTTGTAATATGATCTAAATACTTTCACATAGTTAGATTTTATTATTTTCTTCTATTCAAATCATCTTGAAAAAAGTTTCAAGGGTTTTTGTGTTTTCAGTCGTGGTAGCGATTCTCGTGGAATTGCCCATATATGTTTTTGGAGTAAAAACTAATAGAGATAAACACTGCAGTTAGTATGCAATCCGGTTTATAGAGTACACAATGTAATGAAAACTGATATCCGGATTATCAAGGTTTTACTGTATTTGCATAAAACTGGAAAAAATGGTCCATCTCACGAACTGTTATGACTAGACCGAAAATATTTTGGGAAATATTAGTAAACAAACCAAGGTTTATCTGGAGGGGCGTAACAAAATCAATTTTTTCCATACGAAGTGAGTCGCTCTACTTTGCATGTGCTTAAAGATATTTGTTAATCAGGAGATACTCGTATAAAAATGTTCAGTTGAGAGCAAAAAACATTTTTTTTTTTAAAACAGTGAAGACAACATTGGCCGAAATACCGCATTCGATATCGAGTAAATTCGATCGTAATTTTCTGATTTGAGATTACGGCATTCGATATCGAGCATGAAATTTAATACATTTTGTTATAATTACGATTTTTCACCAAAAAACAGTAAAAAGTTTTTTACAGTTTTTTGCTTATATCTCGGCAATAATAGACCGCTTATTATTATTTATTTGGGGTTTTTCGTATGAAAATTTAAAAAGAGAATTCATTATTTATAGAATTTATTTATTATTGAATCATTCTAAGATCTTTAAATTTCTTCTTCAAATCCATAACAAAATAGCTTCAAAAATGTATTAAACGATTAAATTTTTCTTCAATTCAAATCTAGTACAAAAAGGCTTAAGACAATTTGTTCAATTAATTTTGAAATGATTTGATTTAACAAAAATTTAATAATTCAAAGTTTGAATAAATTCTCTTATTAATTAACTTTAAAATTAATTCAGTTTAAATAAAGGCTTTGGAATGAATCTAAAAAATTCAATATTAGGAATGGATTTATGGAATGAAAGGCTGACATTCTTTAATTACGGATTAAGATTTTAGTGAATTAAATGAATCAAATATATTTAATTTTAATAATTTCTTTTGTATTGAAATGCTAGAATTTAAGCCTTAGTGAGGCAGTTCTGAAATGGGAAAAAAATTATTTAGCAGTTTTCTTCAGACCATAGAGTATTTCCCCAGTCGTTGTGAATTTGCTAAAAATCACCTGACTTCTTCTTCATCTTCACCTGGTTTCTTGAAATTTTCAATTAAATGTAAAGTTTTGTTGTTTTTATTGTAACTATATCATTTGCTTTGCTGGTCTCCCCTACAAGCAGTTACTCGCTATTATATTTAGTCGCATTTACCTTTAAGCTTAAAGTATTTGTATTGAAATTTTATATCTACAAGTACATCGTATTTGTGTTTTTTTTTTTTGCAATTTTATTGTTGTAGTTGTTATTTTGTTGTTCTGCAACTTGTTACCGGCTGATTAAATGACTGAATGTCTGGCTGGCTGGCTGCTTGCTTGGTTGGTTGAATGGATGGATGGATGGATGGTTGATTTGACTTGACTAGAATTGAATTGGTTTGGCTGGGGCTGCCTGCATGCACTTGGCTTATTGAGCCTGTGAGCGTGCGAGGAAGTGAAGGTATGATGGAATGAATGAATGACTGATTTGTTTCTTTGCAAATGCAGCGATTGCATTTGTTGCTGGCTGATTTTTACCTACAGCTTTTGGTGTTTCTGTTTTTGTGTTTTTTTTTGCTGGCTGCATTTTCGCGGTTTTTGTGGGGTAAAGGAAGGCGGCTGTAAAACGTTAAGTATTTCTTTCTCTTTTTTTGTAGTATTCACAAAAGTTAGTGGGGTTTTTACGTTTGAATTTTTTCGGCTTATTTTTCTGTTTTTTTTTTGTTTATTTGTAACTTAGAGGCAGACTTCTATCGTCTAAATCTGCATAATTTAACTGTCTACTATTCAGCAAACGCTATCGCTGTCGTCATCAAAGTCTGGCCAATTTTTTCTACTTTCCGGATTTTTTTTTACACTTTTTCGCCTTTGGTATTTAAATTCCTGTTTGTTGGCAAAAATAGAAAAAAAGAGCTTAAAATTTTCCAAAACTTGATTAAAGTTTAGTTGTTCGGGTTTGGGTTGAATTTCATTGTATTTCATGGGGGGTTTGATAGCAGCAGTTTTGTTGTAGTCAATCAAAAAATAGAGAGAGAAAGAAAAAATAAAAACGAAGTAATCATGTAATTGTTGTATATTGGGGTTAAAGGTTACTGTTCGATTGTTTGTAGTTGTTGTTGCATTTTTTTTTCTTTGTTTTCTAAAAGGAATTCGACAATAGTTAAAGCCACAATGACAACAGTTACAAACTATCAGCAAAACAACAAAAAAAAACCGGCTTAAATGCATTCAACTTATGAACTTTGGGAAAAGAAAATGAGCGCTTTTTTGTAATGTTTCAATCATTTGTGGCTAAAAGACTAAATCTACTGTTTTGTATAGCTATTATGGGAATTTGTAATAAACTGTCAAAAAACTTTTGGCAAACATTGCCAGAATAGTTATGGTTACAACTTGCTTTATTTTGTGCTATTTTAACGAGTGATCATTAATTTCAGATGATTTTATATTTAGGTAAATTGAAATAGTACACAGAGAAAACAGATTCGTAGCAGCGCACCGAATTTGTTGCCATATTACGTGCCTATAGAATTCAGCAGAAATAATTTTCGACCATATTTTTCTGATCGGTCCCTATTTGACCATAGACCCCATATAAAATCCTCTTAAAAATACTGTTTTCAGGGTTTTTATATCGATATTTGATATTGCTGAAAACCTTATGACTTGAAGATTAATATTTTAGTAAAATTAAATAATTTTATAAATTTTTCGGACGTCATTTACTTTAAAATTTATGAAGAAAAATATAAAATTTGAATTAATATAAAATTTTAACGGTAAATGATATCATAATAAAATTTGGAACTAATGAAGATGCAATTGTCCTTTAATTAATGGCATTATAATTTTTGACATTTTTTAATATAGTAAAAATCTTTGTATACATTTAAACAATATATAGGGTTATACAAATATGGAGATTTTTCGGGGATCGGTGCTTTGCGTTTATAGAATTTTTTACTCAAACTAAACATTTGATTTCAAAACTGGCCAAGTTTTGATAGGGCTAGTGCTGACAATGTCTACTTAAGTGAGCCAAATTTTACATTACACTTTTGCATTAACTTCTCTTTTCAGATCATATAAAAATTGTATATAGTCCCGAATAAATTGTTATTAATTGTTATTAACTGTTTTATTTTATTTATAATTTGATCACCTGATTATATCTATTTATACCCTGCACCACCATAGTGGGGAGGGTATTATGCGTTTGTGCAGATGTTTGTAACGCCCACCTTAAAGTATACCGATCGACTTAGAATCACTTTCTGAGTCGATTAAACGATGTACGTCCGTCCGTCCGTCTGGTCGGCTGGCTGGCTGTCCACTAAACCTTGTGCGCAGAGTACAGATCGCAATTTTGAAGATATTTCGATGAAATTTGGTACATATTATTTTTTCGGCTCAAGGACCAAGCCCATGAAACTGGCTGAAATCGGTCCATTATTTCACCTAGCCCCCATACAAATGTCCTTCCGAAATTGGACTTTATTGGTCATAAATGTTTAATTTATAAATCAATCTCCACAAATTCCGCTACAAATAAGTTTTATACATACAACATTCATGTCACCAAATTTTGTTATGATCGGTCCATAATTAATCATAGCTCCCATATAGACCCGCTTCCGAAAATCACTTTAACGTGCATAAATCGCCTAAAAATGTTGGTATACACACAAAATTCAACATAGTTAACTTTAATATAGACATAAATCACACGACCTAATTTCATGTTGATCGGTCCATAATTGGTCATAGCCCCCATATAAGGCCCACTTCCGAAAATCACTCAAAAATATAAATTATTGAAATTTTAAAAGAAAAATGTTTTTGCTCTTTTACTTAGTGTAGGGTATTATATGGTCGGGCTTGACCGACCATACTTCCTTACTTGTTTTTTAAAAAAATTCGACTGTATCTATATTTTAAATTTTAGCTTATTCGTATCATAAATGGATTTTTGGAGATTTTTTTAAAAAATATGATTTTGAGGGGACACCCATTGATCCCCATTCCGCTAACAAAGCTGAATAACTGTAAATCAACTTGAAAACACCTCAGCACAACATAGAAGTGTCGACTTCATCATACTATTTTAGCAAAAAAAAAATAGTAAAAATCATACATTTTTAAGGTACAAAGTGATCTTTATGAGCTATTTAGAGTCACGTTCAAATGACATTGATGTGTTAAAAGGGCTTGTTCAGTTTTACTGTAGCTACAGCATTGCTAAATGTTGTTAGTAAAAATTAGGAATCCCTGCAAGTTATTAAAAAAAAAGTGAAAAAAATTGTCTTTCTATATTTTTTTCAAAAAAAAGACACGAAAAAGCTATTTTTGGGCAAAAAATGTAAACAAAATTTATTTGGTGAATTCTTCGCTATATTTCTGCCATATGTTAAGCGGTATCACCAAGTATGAATTAGCTGTTGGCCAAAAACTGATGAGACCTGCTTTTCAGAATTTTTGGGGGCTCATAACAAAAAATTTTTCACCAAAATCGCCAAAACTGAGAATAGGGTTTTACTACCCTTTGGTAGTAGAGTTATGCCATGACCGTATGTTTTTTGCACTGTGTTTTTATAAAACAATTATGAATGTTGAAGTCATTTATTGACGGCGACCATGTATGGGGACTTGAGTACAATTTCTAAGTTAGAACTAATTTGAGCAAAATTTTATCAGGTTTACGGGATAATCGACATATTTATGACTGCTCAAACAGTATTCCGGGGGGACATTTGTATGGGGGCTAGGTGAAATCATAGACCGATATTGCCCACTTTCAATACCAAACAAACCTTATCAACAGAGAGTACTCAGTCAGCTAGCTCCTTTTGTTTGGGCCCTATCGTGTTTTCAACAGACAGACATACGGATGGACAAAGCTAGATTTTAGAATCTTATGAGCACCCAGAATATATCCATTTTGGTTCTACGACCAATATTTTCATATGTTATAAAAGGAATGACAACAATTTTATTCCTGAGTGGAGCCGCATAGACGCGGAACCAAATCATTATAGACCTGTGTTATACAAAAACTCATACAAGAATAAATACGGATAAAGATTTACGATTGAATTATAAGAATATTTCTTACAAAATATGTTACCTTTTCCAACTTTTTTATTCAAGTGATTTGAGACACGTTAAAGGCCTGGGGAATTTTTAGTTACTTTAAAATTGTTTAACCAATTTATTACATTTATACATCTTGTTAGAACGATTATCGCATTAAAATGCAAAAACATTTATTAATGGCAAAATTTTGCAAAAAAAAAGAATTAAAATATTCACTCTTTTTATTTCTTTAATTTTGTATGTACTCTAGTAGATATTTGCAATTATTGTCAACGACCACGAATTAATTTTCCTGGGCTTTCACCAGCTATCCCACGATTAAATTCGTATTAACATTTGAACGGCTTGTTTTTGGACGATTCGATATTTTTAAATTATTCTTTTCAAAAAAATGTAAAATTACACTCTTATTATACCCTTCACCTTCGTGAGAAGGGTATATATAAGTTTGTCATTCCGTTTGTATTTTCTACATTTTTCATTTCCGACCCTATATATATTCTGGATCCTTATAGATAGCTGAGTCGATTAATGCATGTCCGTCTGTCTGTTGAAATCAATTTTCTGAAGACCCCAGATATCTTCGGGATCCAAATCTTCAATAATTTTGTCAGACATGCTTTCGAGAAGTTTGCTATTTAAAGCAAAATCGGTCCATAAATAACGGAGATATGAGCAAAAAACCGGGACAACCTCGATTTTTAACCTATTTTTGATCTATATCTGGATTACTAAGTCATTAATATAGACAATATGGATATCTAATGATAGATATTTCAAAGTCCATTACAACGATGTAGATAAGGCTATAGTAAGTTGGACCTACAATGGGTCAAAATCGGGAAAAATATTTTTAAACCCGAATTTTTTTTTCATAAATTTTTTTTCAAAAAAAAAAAAAAAAATTTTAAAAAATTTGGAAAAAAAAATTAAAAAAAAAATAAATTTTGTTTACCTAAAAATATTTAAACAAATTTATTTTAAAGTATAATTTGGTGAAGGGTATATAAGATTCGGCACAGCCGAATATAGCTCTCTTACTTGTTTTTTAACACTTTTACACAACAAAAACTTGAACAAAATTCCACAAAAAAGATACAACTTTTTTTTTGATTTTTTTTCTTGTTTTTGTTTTTTAAAAGTGTAAAAAAATCAGAGTGTAATTTTCCTTTTTTTTTAATGAATATAAATAACTTTGAAAAGGTTAATTACCTTGAATTAAAAATCCTTCACTACAGATCTCGTAGGTCTTTTCCGATTTTGATTAAACATTCAATATGCAGTTCTAAAGAGGTGGGTTTTACTTAATATTCTGTTTTTTATTACTACAATAATTTCATTTAAATATAAATCCAATTAAAATTAATTTAAACTCATAAAAGAAAATACTTTGACGTATGCAATTATTAAATAAAATATTATACATACATACATATGTATACAGAATCATTAGTTGACAAACAAATATGACAATGGAAAATTTATTTACTTTTTTAATAACATCAAAAACATACCTTCATACACTGGAGGATTATTATTCGAACAACCCCAAAAAAAGTATGTTTTATAACAAACAACATCGACAACTGCTAATGCCCTTTAGTCCATTTGATATGATATGATTTGAAATATTTCCCAAAATCGAAAAAGTTGTGGTTTTGTGCTTATGCCACAGCGATTTATGGAACGATTTTGGTCATTTTTTATAACAAAATAACTGAAAATACAGCCGATATATCGATCCTGAATTTGGGTCCGTTATATAGTATCTGTGGACTTCGGAATATTGATTTTAATTCCATCAAAATTGGAAATAGGGTCGCAAAGGTATATTGTAGGAGTCACCAACAGAATGACAATATTTCACCTCATTTGATAGCTACACAAATTAAAAAATATGAAAAAAATAAACATCTACAATGTTCGAGTGAGTACATATTTGTTTGCATTATTATTGTGTCATATTTGTTGCTGTATTGTTCGATTTCATTTCTCTTTTTTTTTTTGCAAATTTGTCATTGTAAGCACTTTGTCACACCTTAAGGTCATGTAGAAAACAACAGAGAAAAAAAAAACACGAGAATACAAAATAAATAAATTACATCCAGACAAATATACAGATGTATGGAACACCTCCATACAAGCAAACAAACAACACCTACACAAGTACAGATACAGATTGCAACAAAAAAAATGTATATCACAGGTTACACAAACATTGTGATAAAAATAATAAAAAGACAAATTTACGCACTCAACAAATTTATGAAAAAATTATGTGAATTGGAAACGTGTCTTTAATAATTCGTATGAGCTTTAGTATTGTTTATAGTTGTTAGACACCAAACCAAAAATATGCAGGGGTTCTCATTTAGCGATTTAGTTTTATTGAAGTCCACATAGAGTTCGGTTTAGCAGAGTTTTTATTAGCAAATGCGAAAATAAACAAGTATGAAAGTATAGTCAAGCCCGACCATATAATACCCTACACTAAGTAATAGACCGAAAACATTTTTCTTTTAAAATTTCAATAATATATATGGGGCATAGCACCAAGGTTAGTTCTATTGGATGGTAACTCAGACACAATTTTTCAACAAGATCGGTCGAGAACTCTCTGAGTTATAGGGGTTCAAATTTTGACATTTTGGTCAAACAGGGGTTTTTTCTTATCCATGTAACTTATTACCTATTGTTCTTAGTAAAATGTGTCCCAAATAGTTTAGATAGCTCTTTCTTCAATCTTTCGAAAAAAAAATATTAAAAAAAAAATAAAAAATTTTTAATATTTTTTTTCTGAAATCAAAAACTTTTTTGACTTTTTTTAAAATGGGCCCTTTTTTTTCTTAAAATAAAGCTTAGATATTTTCCTTGAACACCTATTTGGTCGCTTAGTGGGATGCGAGTGGGATATCTATCAAAATAAATATTTTGTAACTCAAAACATATATTTTTGAGTGATATTCGGAAGTGGGCCTTACATAGGGGCTATGACCAATTATGGACCGATCAACATGAAATTAGGTCGTGTGATTTATGTCTATATGAAAGTTTACTATGTTGAATTTTGTGAGTATACCAACATTTTTAAACGATTTATGCACGTTAAAGTGATTTTCGGAAGCGGGTCTATATGGGAGCTATGACTAATTATGAACCGATCGTAACAAAATTTGGTGACATGAATTTTGTATATATAAAACTTATTTGGAGTGCAATTTGTGGAGATACATATATAAATTAAACATTTATGACCGATAAAGTCCAATTTCGGAAGGACATTTGTATGGGGGCTAGGTGAAATAATGGACCGATTTCAGCCAGTTTCAATAGGCTTAGTCCTTATAATATGTACCAAATTTGATCGAAATATCTTCAAAATTGCGACCTGTACTCTGCGCACAAGGTTTACATGGACAGCCAGCCAGACGGACGGACATCGTTTAATCGACTCAGAAAGTGATTCTAAGTCGATCGGTATACTTTAAGGTGGGTGTTAGACTAATATTTTTGGGCGTTACAAACATCTGCACAAACGCATTATACCCTCCCCACTATGGTGGTGTAGCGTATAAATATCGCATTTGTTTGAATGAATTTTCGGAAAAATTCTAGTTTCGATTCGAGCTAATACAAAATCTGCTTCATACAACGTTTATGCATAATTTCGACAATAGAATATATGTAGCAGTAAAGCTGCAGAGGCAGGATATTTTCTTTATATATAAAAATTTACAATTATGTATTTGTTAATCAAAAACTTAATTTTGCAACACTCTTTATAAGTATTTATACAAACGCTCATATATTCTACATAAATACTATTGCATAGTCGTAATACATTAATATTTATCTGCATAAACATAACTTTTATGCAATTTTTGTTCTTTTTATAAAATAACAACAATAATATAAAAAAATATATAAAATAATGATTATAATAGTGATAAAAGGAAAACACTATGAACAAAAAAGTTTATTAAAAAAAGCTGATCACTCAGAGGAATAAAAAGTGTGTGTAACTGTTCATGACACACATACAAAAATACTTATTCCTAGATATTAGGGTGGCTGTTAATTAAAAATAAATCTTAAAACTGTGACCTTTTCCCATCATTCTGGTAACAGATGTATTCCGAGCCAAAAGAACTGCTCGTCTTTTAAAGCCAAGAACGTTTGAAGCCAATATCGGCTACTCTGTTCCAAAGTGAAGCGTATCTCAGAGAGAGCTTTCTGCACCGATCCACAGTGGTCGGAGCTTCCAGTGTAGGTATCAACTTGTAATTTCGGTCACGGCTTTATAAATATGTCGGAACTATTTAATGATAAAATGGAAGTTGATGTCTCATACACACCCCCTACCATACCTTGCAACCAAATTCACCCCAACGCGCAGTGCGAGGTTATGACATTCTAGTTAATCAAAATTCCATATCTCGGTAATAAATAATAGTACATTTATAATTTTTGGTACAATATATAATAAGGATATTACACACATTTTCAAAAATGGGCGTAATTGGACAACTGCCACACCCACTCCCCATATAAGTGAAACTATAAAGTTTTTAAAATTGATAAAAAATTAAAAATCAATAAGAATTCTTACTAAAAAAATTGCAAACTAAATCTTGGCGTGGTCCGCCCGCTCATGTGAGTTTAATAAAATCGACTCCTTTTAGGCAAGCCAATCGGAATATTTATTTTGAACTTTTGTTTTTATACGATTGCATTTTTGCCAAAATTTCGAAATTTTTTTGCAATTATAATTTAAGTGTGTTTCTAAATGACTTTCTTCAAATGTATAGCCCTCATTTTTAATAATTTTTTTCACGACATCCTTCACTTTTCGAGCTTTTTCAGCATTCTAAGCACCAAATATCAAAAATATGTGAGCGCCAAAGTTTGCAATTATAAGATGTGACTATTGCAAAAAACAATTTATAATAAGGACCAAATTCATAAAGTAAAAATATTAAAAGTCCGTGAAAAAGAAAAAAACAAACACAATTCTTTACATGCATAACAATAACAAAGCAACGCGAACATAAACTAACAAAACACCTCACAAAAATTCAAAGTCGGACATCAAAAACAACGAGGTAACTTTGGTGTATGGGAGATAAATCTAAGAGATGCAAAAGGATGCAGCTGAAATTTCCAATTTTAGAATCTTGGAATATTAACCAATAAACCAGAAAAAATCTCATTGGAGACTTCAGGGGGGAACACAACTAAAACTCTAGTTGAAATTGAAATATATGGACGAACGAACACTAAAAATGACACTGGGCAAATATTATTTTTATAAAAAATACACAAGAAGCTAAACACATTGTAATTATCTTAGAATTAAGTTAGTTAATACCTTCCAATTCAATATTCATTTTGATTTATTTCAAAAAAACATTTTTTTATATGATTTTAATTAATTTATAGTTGAGCTTAATTTTCCACTTTTTCACTGCAAAAACCAACTGTCAACATGCTCTCACTTTTGAAGAATATAGTTGGAATAAAACAAAAACAACTATAAATATTAAAACCTTGTTTTTATAAGAAATACTGAAGACACATTTGGTGACAAACTTTTCACTTTGTTTTTTTTTATTTTTGGCCTATGGGGTCGACCAGTGTGCGATCGAAGCAAATATTAGTCGGACGGAGCACGGTCTTGACTATAAAGCGGTTGAGGCAAAAATTCCCAACCACTTCATTCTAAATACTTTTTAACAGGTATTGCAACATGTGGCCGAGCGTTGTCATGATGAAATATTACGGTTTCATTTCTAAACACATATTCTGGGTGTTTCTCGAACAAATCCGTGTGATTGTCTGGCCAGATTTCAGAAGCTCATAGCAGATAGGACCATTTTGCGCCCACCAAATACAATGCATTGCATTGCCATCGGTATTTGGCTTTGGTGTCGATTCGGCTGGTTCGCCTTAATGAATCCATTTTTCATTGCAAGTTATGATTCGGTGTAAAAATGATTTTATTTTACAGCGTTCAGGCATCATCTCGGACATGTTAAGTCGTCTTTCAAAGTCTTTCGGCTCTCGACGTTTTGAAACTGCTGATTGAGTAGCTCCCAATGATTTTGCCGGATCTTGTTGAGTGTAATTACAATCTTCATGGAATAATGACTACAATTCTCCGTCATCAAACATTTTCGGCTGGTCTGTACGATTTTTGTCTTCCGTGTCAAAATCACCACTTCTGAACCACACAAACCATCTCTCGCACTTTGAAACCGCGGGAACACATTCACCATAAGCTTCGGTGAGATATCGGTATGCTTCAGAGGCTCTTTTTCAAGTTAAAGAAGTAAAGCAATACTTCTCTTACTCTTCGGGTTATTGTAATGGATAAATTTTTCATCGCAAGCAATGATTAGGAGCAAAATGATTTTCTTTTATAACGTTCAAGCATCATCTCAGACATGCTTAAACGTCTTTCAAATTCGGCTCTCGACATTTTGAAATTGCTGATTGAGTAGCTCCCAATGATTTGACAGGCTCTTGTTGAGTGTGATAACAATCTTCATGAAATAATGCCTCCAATTCTTGGTCTGGCCTGGTCGATCTTTGTCTTCCATGTCAAAATCACCACATCCCAACTACACAAACCATCTCTCGCACTTGAAACTGATGGAGCACATTCACCAAAAGCTTCGGTGAGCAATCAATGTGCTTCAGAGGCACTTTTTTCAAGTTAAAATACTGCTACTTTGACCCTAACTCGAAACATCAAATGAAATTTCCAATCTCGAAACGTTATCCGATTTAACTAAAATTTTCAGCATTTTTTTAGATGAGGGAAAATTTACGACCTTGGTCGCACTAGAGATCCAAAAAGTGCAAAATTAGAGCCGCCCTAATATGCATAGATGTGTATGTGTGTGTGTGAGAATATCATTCAAACAAAATTGCAAAATTTAACCTTGCAAGCTCAACATTGTATAGCAGCACTTCATTCCAAGAGATACGAATGAACCAATAAATATAGACCAGGACACGCATCTGTACGTGTAGCAATTGTTATGATGAATTTGTCTGCATCTGGGAACAGATTTGTAAAATAATGAAATCATTTTTAAATAAACTAGCAGAACAAAGGTAGCAATTTTAGTTTTTATTTTAAATACTTCGTTTATTTAGCTTTAGAGTTTTAAGAAGAAGTTCTATGAAAATTTATTTAAATTTATTGCTATAATATCCCTAGGGGAAAAGGAACTAACACCAAACTTATCACGTGACAGTTCCAAAGTGGTAGGGACCGGTTCCAGTTCTAACACTTTACATGAAGGGGACCTGTCACTTTAACATGAGGATGTCCTAGGAAGGGGTTAATTGACACCTTTTTGACACTTTGTGACAGGTCTCTGAACTTACCTAAATGGACTATTCAATTTCGGTTAATACAAGACCTGTCTCATATATTGTCCCAAGTGAACAAGTCGCTGAACTAACCTAAGCGCACTTACTCAATGTCGGTTCAACGTATTTTAATAATATTTGGTAAAAAAAAGTTCAAACTATTTTAATCCTATTTGGTGACCAGTTTCATAATAAACTGAACCGGTTCATTTGCGTTCATTATGTGACCTATCACAATGAGCCGAAAAGATGTGATTTCACCACTTTCTAGACCAACATCATTGCCATATAAAGAGATTGAACATAACACCCACAAAACCCAGTCACAGGACTAATTTTGTGTCAGTTACCTTTCCTCAGTAGTAACTACACTTCAAACACTTTAACACTAGTTAAGTGATATGTCTTGTTTTCACCTATCATAATTCGTTCCTTTTGGTAATAATTTTGTATTAACTGGTCACAGGACAAGTGCTCTTAGAACAATTGACACAAATTTCCCGCAGGGATGGAATGGAATATTTTAAACTTCTGTTTAATATTTTGAACTATACTTTGTATACAATTTGATGTACTTTTCACTGTCTATTTTGTGTATTGTTATTCCTTTTCTTTTTATTATTATTGCTTTATTTTTTTATATATTTTTTTTGTTATCATAACATCACATACATATTTGCGTACCTTTTGTTTAATACATTAAAAGTATTGAAATGCAAAATATGAAACATTGTATCTACTATGAGTATCACAACATAGTTGCATCAATTCAATGAACATCTACATACATATGTATGAACGTATGAATGAGTAAAAACTGCAACAACTATAAGAGTATTTTTATGTGTGAAACGTGTGAATAATTAAGTGGAAGTACACTCTGTATAAATCCATATTACATCCCAGTCATGACGTTGATGATTACAATAATTTTTTTTATTTTGTTCTTTCTGTTGTTTTCATTTATTCATCAACATCATCGTGATTATCCGGTGTTACATCATTTTCAACTGGCACGTTGTAATACCAAACACAAATATTGTATATGCTCGCGTGGATGAGATGCGATGAGATGGCCTGTTAAATGTTTGTTCTTAGCAGCTCTATTCAATAAAGTCATGAAATGTTTTATTTGTAAATTGATTAAGAAACAATAATAACAATAACAACAACTAAAACAAAAGAAATGCATTGTTATTATTTTTTGTTGTTTGCAAAACGATTAATTGTATTGAAATTGACTCGTATGTTCATTAGAGTGTCCCAAAATTTTTTTTTGGAATTTTGAAACGCATACCCCCTATTTGTACCCTACACCACCATAGTGGGGAGGGTATTATGCGTTTGTGCAGATGTTTGTAACGCCCAAAAATATTAGTCTAACACCCACCTTAAAGTATACCGATCGACTTAGAATCACTTTCTGAGTCGATTAAGCGATGTCCGTCCGCCCCATGTAAACCTTCTGCGCAGAGTACAGGTCGCAATTTTGAAGATATTTCGATAAAATTTGGTACATATACTTTCTTCGGCTCAAGGACCAAGCCTATTGAAATCGGTCCATTATTTCACCTAGCCCCCATACAAATGTCCTCCCGAAATTGGACTTTATCGGTCATAAATGTTTTATTTATATATGTATCTACACAAATTCCGCTCCAAATAAGTTTTATATACACAAAATTCATGTCACCAAATTTTGTTACGATCGGTCCATTATTTCACCTAGCCCCCATACAAATGTCCTCCCGAAATTGGACTTTATCGGTCATAAATGTTTAATTTATATATGTATCTACACAAATTCCGCTCCAAATAAGTTTTATATACACAAAATTCATGTCACCAAATTTTGTTACGATCGGTCCATAATTAGTCATAGCTCCCATATAGACCCGCTTCCGAAAATCACTTTAACGTGCATAAATCGCTTAAAAATGTTGGTAAACACACAAAATTCAACATAGTTAACATTAATATAGACATAAATCACACGACCTAATTTCATGGTGATCGGTCCATAATTGGTCATAGCCCCCATATAACCCCACTTCCGAAAATCACTCAAAAATATAAATTATTTAAATTTTAAAAGAAAAATGTTTTTTGCTCTTTTACTTAAGTGTAGGGTATTATATGATCGGGCTTGACCGATCATACTTTCTTACTTGTTTTTATATATAAAACTATGAAACTTCTTAAGTTTCATCAAAATCGGCCCAAAAATATATAACATTTCGCTATTTTTCCATTAGAAATTCCAAATATTGAAAAAATTGACATTTGACCTTCACGATTTTAGTGTTAACGTTTTCCGATTTTAGTAAAACTTTCAGACTATATTTAAAATTACCTGGACAATAATATTCTGAATAGCTTTTACTTAAAAATCTTAACAGTAAGGAAATTCGGCTCATTCGCCAAAATATGGCCAAAAAATTTATTTTTCTCGAAAATCGCAAAATTTAAATCGCAGGTACGGAAAAACTATAGGAGGTATTGACATACTTTTTCACATGTTTATTCCCTATTATGTTGTCAATAAATCCCCATGTAATGATCAAAAAATTCCGAAATTTGTTTAACAAAATTTTTAAAAATTTGAAAATGGAGTTTTGGAACTGCCGTTAAAAAAATATTTTTTTTGGTTATACCTGCGGATAGGTTAACTGTATCCTATGAAGATAAAAACTCATATACAAGTAAATATGGATATATTTAAGTAAGAATAAACTTTTGTTTTAATATTTCTCAAAATATGTTAATTTTGTTCCTACATTTCTTGTTCTAGTGACCTGATACTACGTTTATACGTAGCCTATTCGCAAATAAAAATTATTTGCAATTAACTAACTCTCTGTTTATATGTCACTTTGGTTACGGAAAATTCTTATTTTTTAAATGCAAAAATGAAAGAATTAAAAATTCTTGTTTGTCTTATAATTCAATTAATGCAAAAACGCAATGAAATGTTTAAAATACGAAAGAAAAACTAAAAACGTTAAAAAATATGGCAATGTTTAAAATCTAATTTGCAAATAGTGTCGTTAATCAGGAATTGTTTTCGTGAGTTAGCTATTTGCAAATAACAAAATAATTCACTGTTTATACGGCACATTTTTCTAATTACAATATTTTTATTTGCGAATAAGCCTTGCTTATAAACGTAGTATGAGACACGTTAATGGTAGATTTTTTAATAGCTTTAACATTTTTTAACCAATTTTTGTCTTTAACGACAATTACGTACACATTCCGATTCTTTTAAATTAAATTGCAAAAGTAATTATTTAATGGCAAAAATTTAAAAAAAAAAACTGAACTGTAAATGCACCTCAAAACTAAATCGAAAGTCGGCACGGGTTGCCCTTCTTAGAACAAGCTAAACATTTTTTTGGTGGTATTTTAGGTCATTACGAAAGTTTTCAGAGGGTACCGTTTCAACATTACAAAAAATGTAATTCTAAGGGACACTCTAATGTTCATGAATAACTATTTTCAAAAAAGACACAAATATGTAATAAAAAATAAATAAAATAGTGTTATTGATATCAAAAAGAGTTATAAAAAAGTTCAAGAGTAATCGATAACAAGCAAATTTTCACTTGTTATCGATAACATGAAAATTACTATAGAAACATTTGAAAAAAAATATCAAAATTTCTACTTGAATCGTTTTGTGGGGTCCAGACGAACATCGATTTTTTACGGTCACTCTAATGTCCAAACACGCAGAATAATAGTGGAGCAGTCGGACGATTGGAGGTCTCCTCTATATCTAATATTCATTGACTTCGAAAAAGCATTCGATACACTCAACAACAATGTCATTTGAAAATCCCTTCGAAAAAATAATTCACAAAAAATAATTCAACACATCTAAAGCATTGAAGGCTGTTGGTACTGGAGTAGGGCAGGGTTGCGTGATGTCACAACTTTTATGTAACATTGTGTTGGATATTTTCACGGTTGGGGACTTCTAAATCGGTTAAATGATCTTGAGTATGCTGTCTTAGTATATTTGCCTACTCTTTCCCCGATACTCCAAAATGAACATGAAATTGCAACTTCTTATGGAGCTGCCTATGAACGCTGGTCTTAAAATTAATATTGGCAAAACTAAAGTGATGCGAATAAACGCAGAAAACTAACTCAAACATCTTTACAATTAATAATGTGACTCTGTAGGAGGTTAATTCGTTTTGGTACCTCTGAGCTGTCATCACAACATCAGGCTTTTTGGGGTGCAGATATTTTCAATCGAATAAAAAAGGCGACTCAAGAATATAGCCAACTTTATAACATATGGAATTCTTCAACTCTTTCTTGCCGGGTTAAACTAAATATCTTCCATTCAAAAGTCCGATCTACATACACCCCTTGGGCAATGTTTGTATATCTTGGTGAAGCTCCACACCTTGATGTTATGTGGAATTATGGTGCGAAACCGGGTATCTGAGATGCACGGACCTCATTCCTGGTAAGAATTTAATCCTTTTAAATTAGCAGCTGACTAGGACTTTGCCTGTTGGATCGAAGGTGAGGTCACTTTAGTGAACACGTAGTGGCTGTTCAAAGCGGGTAGAAGATCGTTGGTTAACGGACTGATATTTGTGCTAGTGGAAAATTTCGAGACACCAATTGTATCTTACTAGGTGCTGTATTCTGAAGCTACAGAGCCATTGAAAGGAGCAGATAGCAATTGGCCTTGTGCTAAGGAAACGTATTGGGTGGTGGTATTCGTGATATACTGATCTTTGGTATTGGTTCTCGGTCGAGGTCACTATCGCAAGCAATGTGTGGTGTCAGAACACACACTTTGACTTTTTTCGGCTGAAATTTTCGAAATCAGAGATCATATATCGGATTGGTTTACCAGGCCGGATGTTGCTGCTTTGGTAACTGACTAGCTAGCTATGGGTGGCAGGGATCAGATAGCCAGAGCTCTCGAGCAAAGGGTTTGTGCATTGATATGTGTAGTTAATGTACAAGAAGCTGCCAACTGTGTGGTCCTTGCAGGTCACACAGTGGCGGTTATAGACGTATTGATTCTGTGGTGTTGAAAGCATCGTGAGGTTGGGCCATCATGGCAGGTACCCACGTTAATCTCAGACACATTGTCCGATCTACATTACTAAACAGATGCGAAACGTGGAATGCGGCCACTCGTGATATGCATGTTCTGCAGGTTTTTATAATCAGATGCCTTAGAAGATTCCTGCGAGTCGATCAAACGAACCAGTCTCCCATAACTATTGAAATACAAAAGCGAAAATGGAAAATATTGTCAGAACAGCTATCGTGTGGAATCTTTAAGGCAGCCTTAGAAGAGGTCGACCAGCGTCAAATATGAAAACTAGCTGGAATGAAGTAAAAAACATCGCTATGAATAGATACAGAAGGAACGATTTTTTTGATGACCTATGCTCCTTATAGGAATGACGAGAACATATATATCCTGATATCGATAGAAATACAATTTATTCAGACAATATTGACCTGCTATCGATAGCAATGACATTTCTTTAGAAAATTGTAACTATAAATAGCCATTAAATTCTGTAGAAAATGTTGACCTTTTATTGATATCTATTAAATTTTTCAGAAATTTTTTCCTGCTTCGATAGCAATGAAATTTATTTAGACAATTTTCACTTGCAAACGATATCAATTATTAAAAAAAATTAATGTTTGGTAACGATAGCAGTGAACTTTCTATAAAAATTTTTCCATTGCTTCGATAGCAATAAAATTTCTCACAAAATTTTGTCGAGCTATTGATAGCTATAAAACAGCTTTTGAAAAAATGTTCCTGCTATTAATAGCAATAAAATTTCTTTAGCGAATTTCGTTCGGCTATCGAAGGCAATGAAACTTCCTTAGAATATTTTGTCAGGCTATGGATTGTAATACAATTTCTTTGGAATATTTTGTACTGCTATCGATAGCAACAAATTTTTTTAGACAAATTTATCATGCTATCGATAGCAATACAATTTCTTTAGCGAATTTTGTTCTACAATCAAATTTCCTTATAATATTTTGTTTGTTTATTTAAAATATTTTGTCCTGCTATCGATAGCAACAAATTTTCTTTAGAACAGTTTGTTCTCTGATCGATATCAATCAAATTTCTTTAGCAGAAATTGTCCTGCTATCGATAGCAATAACATTTCTTTAGCAGATTTTTTCCTGCCATCAAAAAATAAAAATTTTCTTTAAAATTCTACAACTTAAATTCATTTCAAATCTAAATTAAGCCAGATTTCTTTCAATCCTTATTTCCTAAGTTTGTATAAACATTTAACCACGGGTATTATCCCCTTGTTTTTCATTGCATTTTCTCTCCGTTAAATCAGAAATTACTTTGTTGTCTTATAATTACTTTACTTCCTCTATGAAAGGATAAAGAAACGTACAAAATATATAGTTATGTGAGTGCATACCTTAAGGGAAATTATACCTGTACATAATTTTCTAAGCCAATCAAATTGTTTTCTTTGTTTTCCTTTAATGAAAATAGGAATAGAGTTTGACTCAATCAAACGAAGAAAAAAACTATAAAAACTACACAAACAAAACAATTTACCGTGATTAATTTGGAAAATAAAAATACAAGCAAATTTAATTATGAAGTATGTGTATGGATATTAGCGAAGACAAACACTGAAAAAACAAACTTCAACAAATATGCAAAATTTAACACAGACAGTGAAATAATGATTAAAGGTTTGATATATTCGATCGAAGCTTGTAAGTTATTCCAAATTGTTTATTTCCCGGTTGAAAATATACCCGATATGCCCAACCCAACTGTAACAACATAAATGTAAATTGCACATAAAAACCCCAAAGTTATAAATTCTAAACGTATAGATAACAAAAAAGAGATAGAATACCAACCACCAGTTTATATGAAAAACTAGGAGCTGAAACTAAAATAAAATAAACTACAAACTAAACAACGAATGTTCAAGAAGAAACCAGCAGCAAAAAAAAATGGCAAAATATTCATTCATTTATTTGTTTATTTCATTTTGTTTGGTTTTTATTTATTTCCGTTTTAAATGGTTGTTGTTTTCCTTTTGTTTTCCTATCGTTATGTATGAATGTATATTGTAGTGTATATTTAATTTGTTATTGTTGTTATTTCTCTACATATTTGCATATTTGTAAAAAATTTACACAAACACACTCACTCGGCTCACAGCTGCTGCTTGCAGGATGTGAAAAATGTTGGTGTATGTTTGAATGTGTGTTTGTAGTTTCAACACTAACCGCATTATTATGGCCATGTGTGCAACACTAAAGTGGTTGAAATATTTGCTGCAATTTAGAAGTTTTTAACTTGCGAAAGTCTAGTTATGGTCCCCAGCGACACATCCCAGGAAAGCTGTTGGATTTTGTTGTAACAACTTGTTAAATATAAACAGTTACAAGCAGTCAAATAAATGTTGCAACATTTGGTTGAATAGTGAGATACAATTTACCTGCTTTAAATTTAAATTAGCAGAGGAATTAGTTGAAATTTTCAAAATTAATGGATTTTTTCCAAAACTGTAGAACTTAGTGCATATAAACAACTAATTATTCAGCATTTAAATTTGTTAGCTTTTACATTTTACATTGGCCATTGTTAGCTATGACCTTTTCCGGCAACATATGGATTGCGAGCTTAAAGAACAGCAAGAACGATTCAAGCCAATATCGGATACTCTGTTCCAAAGTGAAACGTATCCCAGAGAGAGCATTCTGCATAGTAGTCGGACGGGGCAAGGTGAGGCAATACTTGCCAACCATTTCTTTCTAAATGGTTTTTAATAGGTATTGGAATCGAATATTACTGTTTCATGGCTGACCGCACACGCATTTTTCGGACAATTCTCGCTTCAAATGAATCAGTTGTGTTCGGTATAGGTTCCCTGTGATGGTATGGTCAGATTTCAGCTGCTCATAATAGATAAGACCCTTTTGGTTCTACTAAAAACATAGAATTACCTTATCGCTATGGATATTTGGCTTTGCTGTCGATTCAGCTGGTTGGCTAAGCTTCATATACGATATCTTACGCTTCCGGTTATCGTAATGGAGCCAAAATCATTTTCTATTATCGTGTTCAAGCTTCACTGTGGACATGCACAATCTTCTTTCAAGGTTTCTCGGATTCAATTCGGAGGGTACTCAATTTCCCTACTTTTGCATGAATCCTGTTCCTCGCAAACGTTTTGAAATTGCTGCTAGATTTCACGAGCTCTTGTTGAGTTTGACAATGCTTAAAAATTACTGGATTTTTAAAAAAATTTAGAACTTAGTGCATATTAACAACTAATCAATAGAAAAACATTTAAAAGTCCAAGCAAATATTTCATTTGATTTTGTTCATAATCTAATGTCGCGTTCTTGTACCTAAATAATAGTGTTACGTTTTAACCTTTTCAAAACGTTTGTTCATTTCCTTTACATAAACCAGATACTTTTGATTGCAAATAAAAGCCGTTTAGTAGTTCGAAAATTGTAACAACTCTTTATTTATTTAAAAAATGTACAACAACGGAATTAAATAGTCACTCAATGTTTTTTATACACGTTTATAAATTCGCAGAAATACCGACACACTTTATAATGTACACGAATTCACTTTAAAATACAGCACACTTTAAGGCACTCAGTTGATGTTTATTCAAACAGCATCTCTGATAAACTAAACTAACGACTGCAACCTCTGCCACTATGTATAACACTGACATCTGCACTCTGGATTGCTCTTTAAGTGTCTAGAGCTTTCTAATACATACGCCATCTGTGGTGTACTTTCTACAATGTTCTTTAAGTGAATATTCGAATTCGAATATACGGTCGCAGCAAACAGCGTTGCCATACTTACGATCAATGGTCAATTGAAAGCTTTTATTCAATGTTAATAATGCCTACAGATATGTTACAGTTTGCTATTACAGCACTGCTATTTGAAAGCATTCTGCTACTTTTAAATCAGCTGTTAAAATCTTTATATTTGAACTCAAGTACAATTTCGTAACAATAGTTTAATATCAGCTGGATTACGGGAAATATTTTATTTGATTTTTTTCATATGCTAATGTCGCGTTCTTGTACATAAGTCATTGTTTATTATTAGTATTCCTTGATCGTTGTAATCAAATGGCTAACATTTGTATATCAAATCATAATTTAGTAACATTTAGTTAAAAAGATTACAGCATTTAATAATTACACTCCCAAATTTTTTTTGGATTTTCAGTGTCGCATACTACTATAGTATATATAAGTTTATCATTCTCTTTGTAATTTCTACATTTTTTATTTGCGATCCCACAAGTATATACATATATTCTCGATCGCTATAGATAGCGGAGTCAATATAGCCATGTCCGTCTGTCTTTCTGTATGTTGAAATCATTCTTCCGTAGTCCCCAAATAACTTATGCATCAATATATCCGCTAAAATCTCGGTTCGGTTGCTATTTTAAATCGGGAAAATCGACCCACAAATTGTTGAGATATTTTTACATCTTTTTTATCTATATCTGGATGAGTAAGCCATTACTATAGACAATATGAATATCTAATGATAAATATTTCAAAGACCTTTCCAACGACTTATATAACGCTATAGTAATTTGGACCTAAAATGGGTAAAAATTGGGAAAAATATTTTTTAACCCGATTTTTTTTTAACAAAAAATTGTTGACAAAAAATATTTACAATCTTTATTTTATAATAGACTTTGGTGAAGGATATATAAGATTCGGCACAGCCGATTATAGCTCTTTTACTTGTTTTTATTTAAGCACTCATATTTTTAGATGGGTAAAAGGAGTGCCAAAAAAAAGAAGGAATACAATTTGTCGCGTTCTTGTATCCAATGGATACTATCCATATCACCGTTTGTTATCAATTTGATTAAAATCGAACAATAAAGATACATTAAAATAAATAAATAAAGATACATTAAAAGAGATCCACTAAAGTGTAAAGAATTTGCTATCAAATTTGGCAAAAACAAATAGCATGCTGCTGATAGAATAAAGTGAAACATATCGTAAAAGCTTTTGTCAAAATTACTTGGACTAATCTTTATTGCAAAAGTGACTGGAAAATATCATACTAAAGGTTGTGCAAAAACGAATTCAAATATTCTACTTTAATTGAAAAAAAAAAATCGTTTATAAAATTATAAAATTCACAGATTTTTCGCATTTTTCAAGATGCAATCGTGTAGCGTTCTGGATCCCATTTTTAGTGCTAAAATATTGGAAGCAACAAAACGACAAAGCTTACATTTAATGCTATCGAAAAATGACAAAAGCAGAAGTTTTTTTTAAGATTTCTTTATTTTTTTCACTTCAAATGCGTATGAATGTCGCATTCATGACCATGAAAATTGCTAATATAAATGTTAAGATTTGTTTGTTACTTTCACTTCAAAAGCATGTAAATGTCGCGTTCTTGATTGCCGAAATGCCCATAAATTACGTGTAGAAATTCGTTTACTACTAGAAAATTTTTGGAACTTCTTGTATCAGCCAATAAAGCCTTATTCCGTTTACCAAAGTCTCCTCAAAAATATTGAATGTGTCACTTATCGTTCTATGGACAGTTTGTTGATACATTCGCTCTCGGGAACTAGTTTCAGGTAATGTCCATATTAAAATCCCCATTTTTTCGAAGCTGTCGAAAAGCTCATGTCATCAATATATAATTCCAATTGAGCTTGAATTCATATCAAGTTGAAGAAGAAACACTTAGCCCATTTTTATACCCTTCACCTTCGTGAGAAGGGTATATATAAGTTTGTCATTCAGTTTGTAATGTCTACATTTTTCATTTCCGACCCTATAAAGTATATATATTCTGGATCCTTATAGATAGCGGAGTCGATTAAGCCATGTCCGTCCATCTGTTTGTTGAAATCAATTTTCTGAAGACCACAGATATCTTCGGGATCCAAATCTTCAATAATTCTGTCACACATGCTTTCGAGAAGTTTGCTATTTAAAATCAGCAAAATCGATGCATAAATAACGGAGATATGAGCAAAAAACCGGGACAACCTCGATTTTTGACCTATTTTTGATCTATATCTGGATTACTAAGTCATTAATATAGACAATATGGATATCTAATGATAGATATTTCAAAGTCCATTGCAACGATGTAGATAAGGCTATAGTAAGTTGGACCAACAATGGGTCAAAATCGGGAAAAATATTTTTTAAACCGAATTTTTTTTTCATCAAAAAATTTTTTTTGTCATACATTTTTTTAATAAAAAAAAAATTTAAAAAAAATTAAAAAACAATTTCAAAAAAAAAAAAAATTTGAAAAACAATTAAAAAAAAAATTAAATTTTGTTTACCTAAAAATATTTAAAAAAATTTATTTTAAAGTATAATTTGGTGAAGGGTATATAAGATTCGGCACAGCCGAATATAGCTCTCTTGCTTGTTTCAATCTCTGGTTATCGTTTTTCGTAAGGATATACTTTCAATTAATATAATTTTTAATAAGTACCAGAGATTGAGAAAATGGGACTTAATCATGTTTGGGATAATCTGTCGTCTTAAGGTTGCCGAAGTCATGCTCCATTTTTGCCAAACCCAAACTGTCAGCTCTCAAACTGATTTTGGTTAAAAACACTTGACTTATAAATACTAATATTTCAGATTTTCAAATACTTATTAGTTAAAATGTTAGAGAATTTAGGATCCTTTTATTTTGGTTTCTGGATTGATATAGAAGAAATACATGTTGAGTTTGCCGGTTAAGACAGGTGTTTAAAATGTCTATTGGATTTCTAGACATTAAAAGTGTTCAAAATTTCACTTTATTTTGTGAAATTTCAACAAGTTTGGAAAAATGTTTATTTAAAACAAACCAAAGTTTGATATATAAATATTTGTAATAATTATTTCTTTAGCAACCATTTTAATTAATAACTCCCAACTCAATCAAATAAATAAATAATTTTCTCTTATATCTTTTATTTCCAGGTAAGTAAAATTTGTAAATATTACATTCTCCACCTGAATTACAAAAACATCCAACAGGTATGATGAATAAAAAATACATTAATATACTGTACTTACCTATAAAAATTGTTTATGAATTTAAATTAATTTACTTTTGCAAGTAGAAAACTATGAAAAAACTTCTGTAAAATAGTTTTTAATCCTGTTGACATTCTACATACTTGGCATGTTTATGTATATCTTCACTACCACATTATTATTAAAACCGTAAAGAAATAATCTACTCCTGTTGGGTTTTTTTCTATATAAGTATATAAATAACTACCGCTTTTCTTTATGTCTTGATTCAAATACTTGTCATTGTCTTCACTGTTGTAGTTGTCGTCGTCATCGTCTTCGCCGACGACGATGTCTTCATCTTCTTATACGTCCTATCCGTCTTCTTATGCATGAATATTCCATTTATATTAATTTTACGCTGTCAAACTATCGCACGAAAATTCTAAAAACTATGCGACTACGTCTTAGTATAAGGAGAACGTAAGAATATGAAAAAAAATATTAATGTAAAGAAACTAAAAACGCCACCAACATGTTGAGAGATACTGACTGTATGTTGGTTTCTTGAAATGAGGTTCCCAATCCTAAGAAAAGCTGGGAAATTTAAAAAGGAATTAAAAAAACCTTGAAAATATAAAACTAAAAAATATCTTTACGGAGTAGGGCTCCAGTAATTTTTATATCTGGGAAAAATAAAAAAAAATCCATTCATTTTATACCCACCATTAAAAAAGATATATATTGATTTTGTCATTTCCCAGACGCATTAAAGTATATATATTCTGGGACCTTATAAAATTCTAAGACGGTCTAGCAATGTCCATCCATCTGTCTGTTGAAAACAAGGTAGAGTGAAAACGATGCCAGCAATTTTCCACAATATCGGTCAATGATTTCAACTTTCCCCCATACAAATGTCCCCGGAATACTGTTTAAGCAGTCAGAAATATGTTAATTATGCGGCAATCCTGATAAAATGTTGCACTCTGAAATTATACTGTCAAGCATGGAGACAATCGGGAAACATTTCCCCCTCAGGTCTCCCTTAGAAAAAGACAACGAAGAAAACTTATAAAGAAATTCCTAATTCATAAGGAACTACGTTTCTTTTCCACAAAAGTGCAGAAAGAGGGCAAAATGTTGGTTGCCCTTGTGTTTTTTAGAATTATTTTCTAAAAAAAAGCAACACTGTAAAATGTCACTTTGAAAAAGCAATAAATGTTACATCTTTTGCACTTGCTTTTATTCATTACCAAGTAATGGATTACTTTTAAATTTTTTAGGCAGATTTCTTCTGAAATATATGAATGAAAAGTCTTGCTAGAAACATTTAAGACTCTCTTCATTGTAGGTTTTTTTTTCTGTTTGACAGGTTGTCTCTATGGCTGGGTTGGTTGCATCTGATGGGTGGTTGGTTTGGTTTGGTTGGATTGGATTGTTTAGCTTGTTGTTTGGATAAAATGGGTTGTCGTTATAAAAGATGCATGTGAATAGATAAATGAATAGATGATTCCAATGCAATGTGTTTACACCTGCGGAAAATAGTTACTGCCATGTCAAACACAAAACACAGCAAAATAATAACAACGATAATAACAACACAATTACACTCAAAGAAAATTGTTTAGCGAAAAAAACAGTAAAATATGGTGGCATATAATAGTAGGTCAAGGCCACTGATGTTACACTCAAAACTTTTAAGTAGGGGAAATGTTTTAGGAAAAATTTAATTTAATATTGATTACATATTTTTATGTAATTTAGTAAACCTTTCATCGTAAATATGTAGTAGGGTTATAAGGTTATATAAGATTGTCATTCCATTTGTATTTTTTAAAAGGCTTATGGATGCCACTATGTATGGAATACAGCATCGTGAAAAAGTCCGCTACAGCCTCGCTGGTAGTTGCGCATCCGAATAGTCTAATTTTCCATGACTTTGGCGGATAAATCAGGTGGAATTCGACAATTAATCTTGGCTTTGAGAGCCTCTGTTTTAGGCTTAGAAGAGACCTGCGAAAAAGTCGAACGTGGTCAAATCGAAAGATCTCAATGGCCATATCAGATCACCTCCTCTTTAGATGACCATGCCCTTAAATCGATCGTGCAGAATGTCCAATGTGGCAGGTAGCTCCGCACAGTGGTATTTTTATACCCTTCACCTTCGTGAGAAGGGTATATATAAGTTTGTCATTCCGTTTGTAATTTCTACATTTTTCATTCTGGATCCTTATAGATAGCGGAGTCGATTAAGCCATGTCCGTCTGTCTGTCTGTCCGTCTGTTGAAATCAATTTTCTGAAGACCCCAGATATCTTCGGTATCCAAATCTTCAATAATTCTGTCAGACATGCTTTCGAGAATTTTGCTATTTAAAATCGGTTCACAAATGGCTGAGATATGAAGAAAAAACCAAGACAACCTAGATTTTTTACCTATTTTTGACCTATATCTGGATTACTAAGACATTAATATAGACAATATGGATATCTAATGATAGATATTGCAAAGACATTTGCAATGACGTATAAAAGACCATAGTAAGTTCGACCTACAATGGGTCAAGATCGGAAAAAATTTTTTAACCCGAATTTTTTTTTCAAAAAAAAAAAAATTTAAATTTAAAAACAAAAAATATTAAAATTTAAAAAAAAAAATTTAAAATAACAATCGAAAAAATTTTTTTTACAAAAAATGAAAAAAATTAAATTTTGTTTACCTAAAAATATTTAAAATTTTGAAGTATAATTTGGTAAAGGGTATATAAGATTCGGCACAGCCGAATATAGCACTCTTATTTATTTTTTGTCATAAAGTCTATATTTTTACAGTTATTTTTTAGAAATCTAATGATGCAATTCTGTAGAGAAATGTTTCATTAGTAGAAAACCATGAGTTGTTTTCAAAAAAAAAGTAAAATTTTGTATAAAAAAGAGTGTGGTAAAGTTATCTAAATTAATTTATCTTACTACATTTCAGTTGTTTATACAATAAATATGGTTCAACTACCAATAATTTTAGAGCATTTTTATTAAAATATAGTATTTTGAATTTAATAGGAAAGAAAAAATATTTTAATTACATATACTGTTTAAGAGATCATAATGGCTCCGAAAAATTTTGCATTTGCAGTTTTCATTAAAAAAAAAAATAAATTAGCTGGGCCTACCTCCGTGTTGGTACTACTACTAAATGAAAGTTTGGAATATTTTCTTTCATTTTATGTAAAAAAATTCTGCGACTTTTTGCGATCGCTGAACAAACTTATAAATTTTGTGATAAAACCCACGTATTTTTTGTGAATATTTACAATAAATTGCAATGCATATTTACAATAAAAGGTTTTGCATACTTTTAGGCTTTTACCTTTACTTTTTATATGGGGGATAGGAGCAATTATGCTCCTATCCTTATGAAACTTAACGGATAGATTTGGGATTATATAAATATTGTTTATGTCGAATTTCATCACGATACTATTATTTTTATGTGAGTTTTGTACTTTGTAGTATGATATCTGGGCAATTGGAACTAACCTATGTGAAATTTAAATAAGATCGCTGCATTATTTAAGAATTTATGATTGATACAACTTTATTTTGGAAGGACCCTTGTATAGGAGGTACCCCTAGGGACTATCTGATATGAACCATTTTTAATAGTTAGCTTTTCTATATGAAACTAGCCAAGTGTACCAAATTTTATTATCATAGGAGCACTCGTTCTACATTTTGCAAAAAAATGTATGAACCCATACCACTGTGCGCCGTCCTGTTGACACCCCAATTCCAAAATCCACACCAAACAGTGACTTTTTCGGGATGCATTGGACGTTCTTGGATGTCATATGGATTGGTATGGCCCCAAAATTCAACTATTCTGTTTGTTGGCGTACTCATTCATCAACAGCGCTGAAGACGATTTTTTGATTATGGTCAGATTCAAACTGATCCTGGGCCCATTTGGATAAAACGATTTTATTATTTGCATTTATAGTTGACCGCTATATCCGTCCATGGAAATTTGGCAAAACAAACTGAATCAAGGACACGCAATTAGAATTATGTAGCTTCAAAATATGGCCGCTATCAACTGTCAAATCTTGACAATACCTATTGGAAGACCCTTAGATAGTGAAGTTAATATAACGATAAACGTCTTTTCGAAGATGTCAAAGATCTTAAGGACACATTTTGTGACCGGCTTCTTTGATTACAAATAGGGACAAATATTCGAATTTTTGTTATCGTCTGAACAAGAGAATTTTTTTTCTTTATTCATTCCACTTGTGAACATAGGGCTTTTACAAGAAAATTTCAACTTATTCTATCATTACAGATAACTTTTATTTCGTAAAACGATTTGTTTTGGATATTGAGTTCTTGTAGGACTGTTCTACGCCAGGTGTTTTTAGGGCGGCCTGAGCATCGGCTACCTTGATACTTCCATTCCAATGCAATCCTTGTGATGCTGCCAATTGGTCTTCGCAAAATGTGAATTATGGGCTCTTCGTTTGTTAGTCGCCAGAGTTCAATGTTGGTGATAACGTTAGGCCAAAATATGCGACATATTATGAGCAAACATTTGTTTATGAAAACTATCAGTCATTTCGCTATTGTATTCGTCATCAGCCATGTTTCGATTCTATACAGCAGTGTGGATTTCACACAGGCATTGAAAATACGGATTTTTGTATTTTTCGAAATTTGGAGGGATTTCCACGTTTTATTTAACCGACCAAAACCTGAGCTTGCCTTATTTAGCCTGAGTGACACGTCTCCTTCCACTCCTCCATCTACACGCAGAGAAAAAATATAATTGGGCATGGTTACTGTAACCATTTATATAGTGTTACAAGTTTTTTAACTATATTATAGTCACAGTAACCATTTACATGATTGTGGTAACCATAATATGGTTAACTTACGATTCACATGATTGTCTCAACCATATATATGGTTACAGTAAACATATATATGTTTGTGGCAACCATATTTATGATGAATAATTTTATCATAATATGTTGTTCTCAGATTACACAGTACAACATTTTTCAGTCCATTGCTTTGGGACTCAATTCTGACAATTGCACGTGAAAGTAGCCCCAAAAATAAGAACTTCTGTGTCATTAGTTTTGTCAAGTTGGCTGCCATAATAATTTAATGGACATACGAATTTTTTTCCTCAAGGTGGATTTTTATCACTTTTTCTATATTTTAGAACGGTTATATCTCGTATACCGTACGGAATATCTCTTTTGTGTCTGAAGCAAAGTTGTATATATTGAAAAGTAGAAGAAAAGTACGGAACATACCTACCCGAAAAAGTTGCATCCAGTGCCTTAAAAATCGCAAAAATGCTCATTTTTTCAAATTTTTTTACCAATTTTTCACATTTTTTGCTCAATAACTGGATTACAAATCCAATTATGGACCGAACACCATGAAATTAGGTCGTGTGATTTGTGTTTATATGAGAGTTATTTATCATGAATTTTGCTTGTATACCATCATTTTTAACAGATTTATTCACTTTAAAGTGATTTTCGGAAGCGGGTCTTATATGGGAGCTATGAATAATTATGGACCGATCATAAAAAAATTTGGTACATATAATTTGCTCGGCACAAGGACGAAGCCTGTTGAAATTGGCTGAAATCGGTTCATTATTTCACCTAGCCCCCATACAAATGTCCTCCCGAAATTGGACTTTATCGGTCATAAATGTTTAATTTATATATGTATCTACACAAATTTCACTCCATATAAGTTTTATATATACAAAATTTATGTCACCAAATTTTATTATGATCGGTCCATAATTATTCATAGCTCCCATATAAGACCCGCATCCGAAAATCACTTTAAAGTGAATACATCTGTTAAAAATTATGGTATACAAGCAAAATTCATGATAAATAACCTTCATATAAACGCAAATCTCACGACCTAATTTCATGGTGTTCGGTCCATAATTGGATTTATAATCCAGTTATTGAACAAAAAAGAAGACAAATTTGTAAAAAATTTAAAAAAATGGGCATTTTTGCGATTTTTAAGGCACTGGATGCAACTTTTTCGAATAGGTATGTTCCGTACTTTTCTTTTACTTTTCAATATATACAACTTTGCTTCAGGCACAAAAGAGATATTCCGTACGGTATACGAGATATAACCGTTCTAAAATATAGAAAAAGTGATAAAAATCCACCTTGAGGAAAAAAAATTCGTATGGCCATTAAATTATTACGGCAGCCAAATTGACAAAACTAATGATGCATAAGTTCTTATTTTTGGGGCTACTTTCACGTGCAATTGTTAGAATTGAGTCCCAAAATCATGTGTTGTACTGTGTTATGATAAGCCTTAAGCCTAGAGCACCATAATATGATAAGTCCTTCATCATATAAATGGTTGTCAAAAACATATATATATTTACTGTAACCATATATATGGTTGAGACAATCATGTGAATCGTAAGTTAACCATATTATGGTTACCACAATCATGTAAATGGTTACTGTGACTATAATATAGTTAAAAAACTTGTAACACTATATAAATGGTTACAGTAACCATGCCCAACTATATTTTTTCTCAGCGTGTACCGAAATTAGGCATCCTAGATAACAAGAGAATTTATTTGTTTAAATTAATTGAAAATCACAGTGAAATGTATATCTCGAATACTAAATTCTGTATATAGGCAACATGAATATCAATTAAGAGATATTCTAAAGGCATTTCAATACAAATCCTTGCATCAATCATCGTAGTTTCGCCTTTCAGCAATCTCCACTAATCAATCATGTATAAGAACGTTCTTATAGTCCTTATCCTTAAGAGCGCTACAAATAGCTTAATCTATCTAATAAAAGAAATGGGTTTCTCTCTATCGTTTAGAGATATAACACGATACTAGACACTCAAGGACACTTGTAGAAATACCTTATTTTCTCGCGGAAGTTAAGATGACGTAAATGTTCGTCTTAAAAGAGAACAACCGTTGAACATTCAGAGCACAAATTCCAGCTACATTTTCTCCATTAAGTTTAGAATCATATATGTTTAGCTACCTAATGAAACCATGGTTGGTTTAACCATTAGTCCCTTTTCTGTATAAAGATATCAAATTTCTAGTCTTATATTCCAAACTTTATGACGGATATCCCCATATAAAGGAGGGATGTATAAAATAGTGCCAATGGCAAATGCAACACAGAATCACAAGTTTCGTCTTGATCCAATAGTGTGTAATTTTACAGCATTTAGTTGTGTTCGCATGTCTGCTTTGGTTTAGTCTTAGTCTTAGCTGGCCTGACTACCAGGATAGGTATTTCGTTTTTCCCTATAAGTCAAGGACGCTGGAACTTTTCCAATGTCCTGATGTACCGGAGAGAGTACTGGTAGCACGGCAATCTTTTGCACGATCAGATGCCTCCTAATTTTTTCCGTCTTCGTTGGCTTTTAGCGGCTCAGAGGACACCGTGAGAAAATCCTCCTCATCAGTCTCGTAAAGATTTAACCCTTTCAGACCCAACAGATTGTCATCAGTGTCATCGTACGAAGTTATTATTTCCTGTCTATTCAGAAGTCTGTCCTATCGGTCCACCCCAATAGTATCAGCGACTACCAAAACCGGGGTGTCCGCCTGGTTAGTCGCGGTCACAATCGCTCCAGTGTTACTCATGCATCCGCCTAAGTACACTAAGTACATTGTGCCGTCTTTTATATTTAACATTTCATGAATTTGGCGGTTTATACCTCTGCCATAGATGAGAAAGATGCTCAGGAGTTAGACACAGCCCGATGCCGTTCAACTTGATTTGAATTTGGACTTTCCAGCCGCTCTTAACATAGGGAACAGGCGCTATGTTGCCTAGGAGACCCAAACCACGACCGACATCAAAATGTAGACAGAAAGGGTCTAGAAACATCTGCTCTATTGGAGGGGTTGGCGCGCAGTCATCAATGAACAATATGTTTGTTTATTTTTGTTTCACTGTCTTTGATTTCTCCGTATGATAATGTTGTCCATCTATTTACACTGATGTATGGACTATTAAGTTGAGGGTTCGATTCCCGTCAGAGACTCTGGGTGTTTCTGCAGACAAGAAAAACGCTTCGAAGTTTGTGTTAAAAAAAAGATTAAAACCTGTTCGTAAACAACAGATATGTATATCAATAACGAGAGCTTGGGATGGCTACATTCCGGATCCCTATAGATAGAGGGGTCGATACAGTGATGTTAATCTGTCTGTTAAAATCAAGTTACCGAAAATGTTCAAGAAAAAGGGAAGTTGGAATGTGTATCGGGTCTATTCATATAACAGCTCCAGTAGGACTTTTAGAAGTCCTGTGAAATGAATTTTTACCACTGGATTATTTCATTAAATCTAAATTTCATTAATCAACCTTAATTTTACTCTCAGTGTATTTCTTGTCTGTGGGTGACTGTGTGTGTGACTTTGTGTGTGCAGCAGGCATTTTATAGAGATAATAATGGCAAAAACTGCATTTAAATGTCATGTTTTTTTTTCTTCTAACATTTCTATTTCTTCCTTTAGCTGGTTTTATTTAGCAGTTTATTTTTTTTTACAATTTTCATGGATTTTTTTTTCTTTAATGGATTTATTTGTTTGTTGTGCCTCTCCTCTAGCTGTTTAATACGAATAATAGCTGCAGTAGTAGTTCTTGTTGTTGTTGTTGCAGTTCACCTAATGGGGTTTCTATATCTTTTAGATGTTTGTGGATTTTTTTAATCGTTTTTCTTTTAGACATTCATTTCCATTCTTTCAGTCATTTGTTGGTATGTGTGTGAATGACTAAGATGGATGAGAAAACTAACGGCTGTGAGTCACAAATCTATCTTCGTTTTCTTTCTATTTATTGTTGTTTTTGTACTATAGAATATTTTTTTTTTGTTTTTTTTTCTTTTTATTTATCACTCAGTCCTTTGGCTGACGCCATACGAATTTGACATTTAAACTAGTGGGTTTTCAATAACATGACACTGCTTGATGTTCTTCAGCAATTTCTCTGTTGGCTCATGTTTCTAGGATTTTTAAATAAAGATTTGAATTTCTCAATTAAGGAACTGTTTCTAGGGTTTGCTTTTTTTATTAAAGCTCTTTAATTGACCAGCATGTGAAGTTTGCCAGAAGTTTTTAATTTTTTTTTTTCAATACTTTATATATTGTCATATAATATTTATATAGTGCAATCTCACCATCCACCACAGCACACACTTACTAAACAGCCATCAAATTTACACTACAAAACCCAAATAATTATGACCCTGATTTAACTACCAATAAAATTGCCACATAAATATTTCTAGAACCGTTTCGTCCGTCCGTCTGTCCGTCTTTGGCTCGTTTCGTTTGGATTACATGAAAACCATTTTCCAGATGCGTAATAAAATTTAAAATGAAACAACAATAAAGTGGTGAACCATAAACAGCCACCAGTGTGTCGTTTTGCTCCACAACCAGATGACTTCATAAAAAATCCAACAAAAAATAAAGGAAAAAAAGTAAAAGTAAAAAAGAAATACAAAGGAATGTGTCAGGATAAACTTAATGAAAAAATACCATGAATATTTTTTGAGAAATCCATCAGCTCAGAAAATAAAACACAACGAGTGCTAAAAGTTTTTTTGTGTGTGAGTATAAGAGGTTTTTGTATTTAAAAAAATAACGGTTGCAGTAAATTTTTATAGACTTCAGCTTCGCTTTAAATGCAATTCAAACAAAGTTGTAAACATTTATCGTATTTTACTGGAAGTATTGCACATATAATGAAGTTTTAATGGTGGTAAAAATAAATATGTAGCTTTCGTTAAAGATTCTTATATGTCGGATACCTTGATAAATGTCACTTGAATGGAAATAACAAAAACTGTTGAGATATACTATATAGAAATACATCATTACATGAATTTGCAATACAAATGCTGAAGATTGTGAATACCGCTTATGTATTTTTTCCAGTCAACGAAAAAAGAAAAACAATTGATATAGTTTTTAAAAATAAGTACTTAACAAAGCTCGTTTTTAAAAGAGAGCATATCAAAAAAGTGGCGTATGGTCCCCCTGCTACCCTATATAGATTATGGGTCCTCATAAGATTCTATGACGATCTAGCTATGTCAGTCTGTCTGTCTGTTGAAAGCACTATAGGGCCCAAACGTAAGGAGCTAGATGGCATAAATACTCTCGGCTGATAAAGTTTGTTTGGTATTGAAAATATTGTTCATTTTCAATACCAAATATTACCGTGATTTCTTTTAGCATCCATACAAATGTCCCTCTGTTTGAGCAGAGGCAATTCTGATAAAATTTTGCCGAAATTAGTTCTAAGTACTCTGAAATTTACTGTAAAGTATGGCGAAAATCGATCAACATTTGTCCCTAGTCCCCATACAAGGTCCCCCTCAGAAAATTACTTGAACATTTATAATTTATCATAATTAATATCGTGATGAAATTGGCACAACCGAATATAATACTCTTACTTGTTTTTATCAAAACTAAGACCCAGTAACAATTAATGAGCTGTGGATAAAATTATTGAAAAATCATTTCAGAGCATTTGTCAATTTAACAAAGCTACAAAATTTCCCAAACAATTTCTGAATTTTATTTTTCAATCGGCCTACTACTCATAATGATCTGGAAAATTGTAACGATTGTTAGACTAATGTCTGAATGTAATGGGAACCTGGCTACCTATTAGATCGGCCGTGCTCGTCGGTGGGAGGGGTTTAATAGAGTTCCCAATTTAAATATGTTATATTACGATACGGGAGAAATTCAAATTTTAGGTAGCAAATACTAAAAGTAATCAAAAACAGAAAAGGAAGATAAAGAATAAATATGTCGATGACTGACGTGTAGCTTGAGATCTTATTTGCTACACTGATCCAGGCCCACCCTCCTTGCTGACATGAAATCATATTAATTGTCAGCCCAAAAAGTAAAGACAAACAAATAAAGCACGCTGCCCCATATCTATAACACCTTTCGCTATAATAAATACAAGCTTAAAATTCCATGTTTAAAACAATATATGATATAATATTTATTTATAATTAATTAAAAAGTATTTCATTAAATGTATAAGAAGGAATCTAAAATAGAATTTAATTTAAGTTTTCCCTAATTTATTTGACACGTAAAAAACATAAGGTAGACAGTTATATATCAATGGATAGAGGATTTTGTCTACTTTTCAAAAATGTATATAACTTTTGACAGTTAAAAAAATCATGGAATACTTTTTTGAAAAATATGACAAAAAAGCTTTTTATTGAATTTTGCATAGATACAAATTTTTCAAATTGAAATAAAATTGTTATTTATGAATATTTTTTAATGAAATTTCACAGTTATGTATGTAGATTTTTCTATTTAAAATGGAAAAATAAAATTTGTTGAAATTTGAAATTTGTTATCAAGTATCCCGCAATTCCCAAAAAAATCTTGAAAAATCCCAAAAATGGAATTTTTTCGTTTTTTGGCTATAATATCCATAATAGGGGAGGGGTTATCGGAACCCTTTACAAGATAATTAAGAACTTATTGGGCCATCTAAAATCGGTTACTATATTTTGATATCGAGTATGCGATTTGAGAATTTTTGCCCAAAAGTTGAATTTTATAGGCATTTTTTGAATGGACCTGATCCCGTCCGTATCAAAAATTATAAATGTTTTTTTCATTTAAAATATTTGGCGTAAAGTTAGATTTTCAAAAAGTATAAATTAATTATACATCCTCTTAGAAAATTTTTAGATAACTTAAAAAGAATAAAAGTACTTTTTTCCCAAAAAAATTGCGAAAAATCGCCTTTTTTAATTTTTTTATATTCAAATGCATGTAACTTTGGACTCAGTAATAATTTTTAAACACTTCTTTATTTGATATATAGATCTATTGTTAATCCTATAAAAGAAAAATGGATAAAATCGGAGAATATTTGGAACCGCGGTCACCAAAAAACTGGTGTAGGGTGGGTAAAAATGTTGAAAATTAAATTTTCAAATGCGAATATCTCCTAAGCTATAAGAGATAATTGATAGCTAATTTTTGATGTGTAATTTTTTTTAAATCGGAACACAAACGAAGAAATAGGATCATTTTAAAAATTGAACATACCCGAGGTGTCCTACCCTGGTGCCGCTCCTGGTGGGGTCATGAGGTCCATATTCAAAACTTAAACTCGACTACACTTCCTCTTTGCGCATGTGAAATTTCATTCAAATCAGCGTAAGGGTTTAGAAGTTACAGATTTATTTCCCTCTTTTTTATTCTCATACCACTGTGCGATGCACAGTGGTTTAGAAACTTTTTTTTTGGAAATAATTCGGTATCTCGGGAACTATTGGAGATATTATTACAAAATTTCACATGGTTAGAGCTGAGGTGTTTTTGAGTTGAATTACATTTGTTCAGCTTCCTTGGGGTAATACGGGCCAGTTTGTGCCCCCTCAAAGTTGGTCACCTCGGGTCTCAAAATTTTTAAAAAAATCCCCAAAAATTCATTTATGATCCGAATGATCCTTGAGAAGATCTACAAAAAATACGCTTACATGTGTAGGTTATCTCCTTCAGTTGAAGAGATATTTAGGTTTATTTATTTATTTTTTTAATTTTGCTCGATTTTTTTTGGTTTTTTAGATATGGCGGCCCTACAGAGGGTCGAATTTTTTTTTTCAAAATATCAGCTATATTGGCAATAAAATTCTAAATAAAATAAAAAAAACTCGTCCGTGTAAAAAGTTACACGCATCCAAAGTTGGAACATGTAAAATGGGCCTAATTTTTTACGATTTTTCCTAAAAAAGTCCCAATATTTTTTCTTTTGTAGAAACAAATTTTCTTTGGGACTATATACAATTTTTATATGTTCCGGAAAGAAAACTTAATGCAAAAGCATGTAAAGTAAAATTGGGCTCACTTAAGCGGACACAGTATCCCCCAGACCTATCCAAACTTGGACAATTGTAAAAAAAATATTTAGGTTTCAGTAAAAAATTCTAAAAAGGCAAAGCACCGATCCTCGAAAAAGTTCCGTATTTGTATAACCCTATATGTTGTTTAAATACTTAGAAAATTGTTTTACTATTACACGGTAAATAGCGTCACAGTAGGCACTTTTCTAAAAAAAACTCAGTTTTTGGAACACATTTTCCCCTTTTTAGGAATTTCGGTATTTGAAAATAAAAAATGTCAAAAATTATAATGTCATTAATTTAAGGACATTTGGATCTAAATTAGTTCCCAATTTTGTTATGATATCTTTAACCGTTAAAATTTTACATTAAATCAAATTTTATATTTTTATTCGTGGAAAATCACCATATGAAAACCGTCTTACTCAAACAAACATTTTTTTCAAAAGGAAAAAAATGTTTCCAAATTTTGAAAACTTAGAAATAAACAAAGTCAATGCCTAAATCAAAAACAAAATAATTTAACATAGTAGAAATTTTCAAAGTATAAAACACATTTAAATCAATAACTTAATACAGCAAAATAAAAGTAAATATGGATTTGGAAAAAGTTGTAGAAGTCAGACGCTATCACAAAATTTAGTCGTGGAAGCTATTTGTCGGCAGTGCTAGTTCATATATAAACAATAATAATCTAAAGAAAAAAATATTTCCATTTAATTTAAATCTAACTAAATTTATTTATCGAACTAGTTCCTCTAAAGAGCGTCAACTCAAAGTTTTTCAATTTGCACTTTTTGCAAGAACTCGATGTGCAGTGGTCATATGTACCCACTGTAAAAATCTGCAATCATTTTCTCTACTCTTTCGCCAAAAAATACAGTTGTATCCGTACAGTTGTTTCATTGTAATGTATTGAAAAAAAAAATTGTTTTTTGCTTCTACTGAACATTTTAAAATTTTGAGTTGACGCTCTTTAGAGGAACCAGTGCGATATGATCACTGTAAAGGGTCTCTCATTTAGCGCTTCCTATTTTTAAATTTAAATAAAACAAAGTTTGGAATAACTCATAAATCAGGCTGAATTTGATAGATGTTTTGTGGCTTATTCGCGTAGACCTGCGACTTAATAAAATCCGATGTCGGTATGCTTCGTCCAATTGGCAATAGAAAAGCTTGTATCAAATTTTATCTTTGATATTGCGACTTGTAGTTTGATTACACTATGGTGTTGTAGGGTATAAAAATCATTTTGTGTACACAAAAGTTTTCATTTGCTTTATATAACTCAGGAACGGTAAAAGTAAATTCAAAAATTGTTGTCTCTAAATTATTAAGAATAAATTGATCTTTCAAACTGCATTTTTAGTTTTTTCATTTTCATAAAAATTTTAAAAGTTGTAAAGCTTTATTTACAAAATTTATGAAAAAATTTCGAAAAATTGTAATGTAGGGCACCTTATTGAGGCAATTCATTACAAAAACTAAAAATTTTTGCACAGAAAAATAATGCTCGGCCATTTTTCTTTTAAACTGTGTCCTCAAAATAATGGAAATCGCGGATCATGACAAAGTTATGAATAAAACTAAAAAAAGGCCGACAAACCCGATTTTTGGCAAAAATTCGATTTTTCCGAAAAATCTGAAAAAAATCTCAAAAATTCTCTACCCTATAAGCTTTTAAATTATGCTTGAGCACCGATGAAAATAAGAAAAAAAACTTTTTTTGGGACACACTAGTATCCATATCATACAATAAGTTGGTAATCATCGACCAATAGCGCTCGCCGTTAACAATGATGGACCGATGACTCCGCCAGCCCAAAATCTGTACTAAACAGTAACTTTTCGGAATGCATTGGAACATTTTGTTTGCCGCTATCAACTGTCAAAGTTTCTCTATTATAAGACCCTTTATATGCATTTAACAACATATAATAAGTTATTATATCTAAATATAAAACTCATTTGGGTAGTTAGGTATCCAAGATGTTGGTTCTTCAAGAAATTCAAGAAAGCTATTTTTATGCACAAATACAATTTTATTATTTTTGCAATAAAAGATGTTTATCTGAATTGAATTTATTGTTAATAATAATTTCGAAATGTTGTTTAACACTCATATAAAAGCTTTCATGCTCATATACACATTTACACCTTAACACTTGTGTGAGTGTATAATAGGGTGGCACTTATTTTGGACGTTTTTCGATTTACGATTTTCGTTATGTTGAAACCAAATGCTGATCATTTGAGGTAAATCGCATAACTTTCAATAAACAAATTTTAAAGGAAAAAACTTAATTTAAAGTTTAATTGTAAGGAAACTCGATCAATATTTTTAAGTGAATATGTTATTATTATTATTGGAAGGTTTGCAAAAAGTTTATTAGAATATTCCTTGCCTAGCCTAAGAAAGGCAGCAACGAAATTTAAAAATATTAAAGAAATCCAATGATATTTTTACATCGATTTGACTTTGAAAAATTGGATGAATAACCAAAATCTAAAATTACTGTTGTAATTTCTTTTCCATACACAAATATTGCATTTAATTTTTAAAATTTTGAAACAAAACACGAATAAAAAGTGATCCGATTTTGCTCATTTTATCAGCATTTGGTTTTTATTTAACGGAGAAAAATTTAAAAATGTTACGAAAGGTACAAATAAGGGCCATCCTATTATATAACAAATACTTTACTTATTGTTTCTGTTTTTTTTTTTGTGTGTACTTTTCTTTTAATTGTTCCCAGCAGTTAATCATAATAGTCAATGTATCCTTTATAGAAAGTAATTGTAACTAATGTCTGATCACTTGTCTGACTCCAATTTATATATTTTGGATCATTTGACTCGTTTGTGCTCTTTGTAGTGCAGCGAGAATTCAATTGGATACTTTATACATCCCAAGTAATCTAGCGTGAAGACAATTGCCACTTAAGTGTCTCTAAGTAATCTAGAGTGTAGTGACTTTAAGCGTTTGATATGTTTACTTTAGAAAGTAGTTATTTTAGTAAACTATTGGAGAGTTGTCGGAGTTGAAGGTATGTTTACAAGCAATCAGTTATTGCACTGTGGTTCCAAATAAAAATCTAGGTGGACAAAATTATTTGGCGCTCTTTTTATATAGAATCGGTGTCTCCGATTCCAAAAAAAAATTTTTAAAAGATCAATATAAACTTTTTTTCAAGGGTTTAGAATCTAAACTTTAGATATATAAAAATCATTAATAAAAAAAAATATAAAAAAATGCGTTTCTGAAATTAAATTTTTAAAAAGATCTGTATTTACTATATTTCAAGTTACAGTAGATTCTAGATATACTATGTAAAAATCAATAATAAAAAAAAATATTTCTAAAAATTCCATTCCGTAAAAATTAAAAAAAAGTAATTCGGCGGGTGCTGGCGGCTACAATTTTTTACAAAGACATTCCCCAGAAGTTTCTTTAAATGATGTATATAGTCTTTGGACAGGCTTCGACGGTCTATATAATATTCTTAGAAAAAAAAATATCAGTATATTTGAGACCCAAGTTTAAAGGACTATAACAGGAAAACGGAGAGACCCATAAATACATGATATACACCTATTAAAAGCCTACATCAATGTTTATCTATGTTTTGAAGTATGAATTTCTATATGATAAAACAATTGAGACACATGTAATTTAGTAAAGCCATAAAATATTAAAAAAATTAACGAAAATATAATTTAAAATTTTTGAACTTCTGTCGAGAAAACGAAATGTCCAATTTAAAACCCCATTTGTATTGGAGGAGAGCAGATTGTCAGCTTTGAAAAAAATTCGTTTTTCCAAATTCTGAAGATACCATTTTTTATAATTTTGTCCACCTAGATTTTGATTTGGAACCACAGTATATTGTGAGTAATTTGTATAAACTGGTTTTACACAAATTGTGTTCATATAATTCTCATACAGTTTATTTTCTTTTTGCTGAAGTACACTGACATCCTATGTAACCAAGCGTGAAGCCATTTGTCACTTTAGTGTCTCTAAGTAACTTGAGTTACTTTGTACTGCACTTCAAAAACTAGTTATTTTGCCCACCAGAAGTAATATATTGTTATGTTTTAACCTTTTTAAAACGCTGGTTTATTTCCTTTAAATAAACCGGATACTTTTGATTGCAAATAAAAGCCGTTTAGTAGTTTAAAAATTGTAACAACTCTTTATTTATTTAAAATGTACAACAACAGAATTAAATTAAATAGTCACTCACTTTTTTTTTTATACACGTTTATAAATTCGCAGAAATTCAGACACAATTCATAATGTACACGAATTTACTTGAAAAACACAACACACTTTAAGACACTCAGTTGATGTTTATTCGAAAAGCGTCTCTGATAAGCTGACTCACGACTGCAACCTCTGCCACTATTTATAACACTGCCATCTGCACTCTAGATTGTTCTTTAACTGTCAAAATTCGAATATTCTAGATCTTACTAATACATACGCCATCTGTGGTGTACTTTCTACAATGTTCTTTAACTAAATATTCGAATTCAAATACAGCGTTACCAACTTACGATCAAATCAACTGAAAGTTGATATGTTACAGTTTGCTATTACAGCACTGTTATTTGAAAGCATTATGCTACTTTTAAATCAGCCCTTAAAATCGTTATATTTGAATTCAAGTACAATTTCGTAACAATATTAAAGAGTTGTGGGAGGAATGTTTGTTTCAAGCAATCGGTTATTGGTCTGTCTGTGAAATGTATTTTTAACTGACTAATTGAGGTTATGTTAAAATAACTAGTTATGTAGCTGACCAAGTAAACAGTTAGGTAGCTAGTAAAGTAAGCAACCATTGCGCTGACTACTTGGAACCAGCTATCAGGCAGTCTTATTGTAATCTAAAATGGTAAATTTCCTAAGCAGGTGGGGATGCTTTAGACATTTACGTGTTAAAATATCAAGTCACGTAGCTAGTTATGTAACTAGTTGCCACCGTAAGTTACTATTTCGGGACATTCTCCTAGAACTGCTGGGTTGTTGTAACGACATTGGTAGTGGTGTGTGTTTTTGTGGTAATTATTTGTACTCCTATTGAGTGAGAGTGTGTATGAATAATTTATTTATATTGTATTTTATTTACACACACTTGTCTTTAATTAGCTTAAACACATGTTTTATTAAAGCAATTCTAATGAAGGTATTGTTATTTTATACAAAACAAAACGAGCAAAAAACACAATATTTACTTAAGTTTTTTTTATTTTCTATAGTTTTCCGTTTACTCTTTGTTTTCTTTCCCAATCGTTTTGGTTTTCTCTAATTGCTGATAATTGATTACATTCTTCCACCAAATTTCATTTCATCACTCTATAAAAATTCACTTAATTCAACGAGTAGTTCCACTCACACTCGCCAAACACACAACTAACACACACTTCATAAAATTCAACAAACTAAAGACCAAATGCCATTTATGACCCAAACACTTTGGCAAAATTCCACATGTACCACTCAGTCATTGGTCGGTCGGTCTCTGGTCCCTGGCGGAAATCAAATGTTAGTTACACTCGTTACATTCGTTATGTTGGCTTGGCATTTTTACTAGACTTCTAGCATAGCAAGAAACCGCAGCCAAGAGCTAAATAAATGAATGAATGAAAGAAAGAAGTAAAAAAAGTCAGCAAACAAATTAAATGAATGAAATATAAGCAAAATTATTGCAAATGACCAAAAAGAAAAATCTCATAAAATGTAAATGTTATCAGTGGTGGTGGTTAAGAAACCAAAAAAAAAATAAAAAAAAAGAAAAACTAAATAAACATCAAAAAGAAATTAAGGATGAAAAATATATTCAGATAGTTGTATGAGCTAAACCAATTTATGAAACTAAAAAGTGTTTCGGTAAAAATAAAAAAAAAATGATAAATAAAAATTACACAGGACAACAAACTCGAAAAAATTGTATAGATAATTTTGATGTATGGTGGTTCCAGTAGTACAAGTATGCATTTTAATCGCCTCAGTAGTTTTAGAGTTATAATAAAAAATTAAAGCAAAAAATATATTTTTTACGTGAAAATAGTTAATTTTTTTTTTTAAAATCATGAAAAATCGAAAACTACAGAAATATTTCAGATTTATTGCTTTATCTCTAAGCCATATATAATAGCAACAAAATGATATTTCGATCATAAAAATCGATTGATTCTTTTCGAATTTATTCACAAATCACAAAAGTGATTTCGCTCATTTTCACAGAGTTTTAGTTTATTGTTTGATATACATAAAATTGCGTAGTTAATGTTCTTCTTTTGAATGATTGAATTTTGAAAACATTTTCCTCATACTATGTACCAACTTTCACATGTATATTGCGTTGCAATCGGCTCAGTAGTTTCGGAGTTATAATAACAAATTGAAGCAAAAAATATATTTTTTACGTGAAAATACCAAATTATTTTGTTTTAAAAAAATCATGGAAAATCAAAAACAGTAGAAATTGTTCAGGTTTATAGCTTTTTCGCAAAGCCACGTATAATAGCAACAAAATGAGATTTCTATCATAAAAATCGATTGATTCTTTTCGAATTTATTCACAATTAAGTGATTTCGCTCATTTTCACAGAATTTTAGTTTTTTGTTTGATATACATAAAATTGAGTAGTTAATGTTCTTCTTTTGAATGATTGAGTTTTGAAAACATTCTCCCCATGTTATGTATAAATTTTCACATATATATTGCATTTCAATCGGCTCAGTGGTTACGGAGTTATAATAACAAATTTAAGCAAAAAAATTATTTTTTTTACGTGAAAATAAATTTTTTTTTTGTTTAAAAAAATCATGAAAAATCACATACGGCAGAAATTGTTCAGGCGTATTGCTTTATCGCTAAGTCACATTTAATAGGAATAAAATGAGATATCGATCATAAAAACGGATTGATTTTTTTTCGAATTTATTCACAATTAAGTGATTTTGCTCATTTTCACAGAATTTTATTTTTTTGTTTGATATACATAAAATTAAGTAGTTAGTGTTCTACTTTTGTACAATTGAGTTTTGAAAACATTCTCCCCATGTTATGTACAAATTTTCACATATATATTTCGTTTTAATCGGCTCAGTACTTTCGGAGTTATAATAACAAATTTAAGAAAAAAATATTTTTTTTACGTGAAAATAAGAATTTTTTGTTTTAAAAAAATCATGAAAAATCAAATTGTTCAGGTGTATTGCTTTATCGCTAAGTCACATTTAATAGGAATAAAATGAGATATCGATCATAAAAACCGATTGATTTTTTTCGAATTTATTCACAATTAAGTGATTTTGCTCATTTTCACAGAATTTTAGTTTTTTGTTTGATATACATAAAATTGAGTAGTTAATGTTCTTCTTTTGAATGATTGAATTTTGAAAACATTTTCCCCATACTATGTACCAACTTTCACATGTATATTACGTTTAAATCGGCTCAGTGGTTAGGGAGTTATAATAACAAATTGAACCAAAAAATTTAATTTTTTATATGAAAATAGCAAATTTTTTTGTTTTAAAAAAATCATGAAAAATCGAAAACTTTAGAAATTGCTCAGATTTATGGCTTGATCGCAAAGCCACATTTAGTAGGAATAAAATGAGATATCGCTCATAAAAAGCGATGGATTGTTTTCGAATTTTGCGCTTTTTCATAAAATTTTAGTTTTTTGTTTGATATACATAAAATTGAGTAGTTAGTGTTCTACTTTTGAATGATTGAGTTTTGAAAACATTCTCCCCATGCTATGTACAAATTTTCACATATATATATTTCGTTTTAATCGGCTCAGTACTTTCGGATTTATAATAACAAATTTAAGCAAACAATTTTTTTTACGTGAAAATAAGAATTTTTTGTTTTAAAAAAATCATGAAAAATCAAAAACGGCAGAAATTGTTCAGTGTTATTGCTTTATCGCAAAGCCACATTTAATAGAAAAAAATGAGATATCGCTCATGAAAATCGGTGGATTATTTTCGAATTTATTCACAGTTAAGTGAATTCCCTCTTTTTCAGAAAATTGTATGTGCTTACAAGCGTGTACTTTGAGTGTAAATTTTACATGTGTTTTTAAACCCTACACCACCATAGTGGGGAGGGTATAATGCGTTTGTGCAGATGTTTGTTACGCCCAAAAATATTAGTCTAACACCCACCTTAAAGTTTGCCGATCGACTTAGAATCACTTTCTAAACGATGTCCGTCTGGCTGGCTGTCCATGTAAACCTTGTGCGCAGAGTACAGGTCGCAATTTTGAAGATATTTCAATAAAATTTGGTACGTATTATTTTTTCGGCCCAAGGACCAAGCCTATTGAAACTGGCTGAAATAGGTCCATTATTTCACCTAGCCCTCATACAAATGTCCTTCCAAAATTGGACTTTATCGGACATAAATGTTTAATTTATATATATGGGGGATTTCATGTCAAGTGAACCAACTTTTGAAATCGATGTCTTCCGATCGGGATGAAATTTGCACCAAGGTTAGCTCTATTGGATAGTAACTCAGACACAATTTTTCAACAACATCGGTCGAGAACTCTCTGAGTTATAGGGGGTAAAATTTTGACAATTTGGTCAAACAGGGGTTTTTTCTTATCCATGTAACTTATTACCTATTGTTCTTAGCAAAATGTGTTCCAAATAGTATAGATAGCTATTTCTTCGATCTTTCGAAAAAAAATATTTAAAAAAAAAAATAAAAAATTTTTAATATTTTTTTTCCGAAATCAAAAACTTTTTTGACTTTTTTTTAAAATACGCTATTTTTTTTTATTTTTTTTTTTTCTTAAAATAAAGTTTAGATATTTTCCTTGAACACCTACTTGGTCGCTTAGTGGGATGCGAGTGGGATATCTATCAAAATAAATATTTTGTAACTCAAAACATAAAATTTTTGACTTTTTTTGCAAAATCAAAAACTTTGTTGACTTTTTTTTTTCAAAATGGACCCTTTTTTAATCTTTTTTTTTAGGTCAAACAAAAGCTTAGATATTATCCTTGAAGACCCTTTTGGTCGCTTAGTGGGATGCGAGTGGGATATCTATCAAAATAAATATTTTTTAACTCAAGACTTACAATTTTTGACTTTTTTTTTTGCAAATACGATTTTTTTTCCAAATGGGCCCTTTTTTTAAAATTTTTTTTGTAGTCAAAAGAAAGCTTAGGTCCATTCCTTTAAGATATTTTTAGTCCCTTAGTGGGATGCGAGTAGGATATCTATCAAAATAAATATTTTGTAACGCAAGACATACAATTTTTTAATTTTTTTTTGCAAAAAATTCGAATTTGCAAAAAAAAAGTCAATAATTGAATGTCTTGAGTTACAACATTTTTATTTTAATAGATATCCTACTCACATCTTCCTAAGTGACAAAATAGGTCTTAAAGGAAAAGACCTAAGCTTTCTTTTGAGCAAAAAAAATTTTTAAAAAAAAGTCCCATATTGGAAAAAAATTTCGATTTTGCAAAAAAAAATTAAAAAATTGTATGTCTTGCGTTACAAAATATTTATTTTGATAGATATCCCACTCGCATCCCACTAAGGGACTAAAAATATCTTAAAGGAATGGACCTAGGCTTTCTTTTGAGCAAAAAAAAAAAAATTAAAAAAGGGCCCATATTGGAAAAAAATTTTGATTTTGCAAAAAAAAATTAAAAAATTGTATGTCTTGCGTTACAAAATATTTATTTTGATAGATATCCTACTCGCATCCCACTAAGGGACTAAAAATATCTTAAAGGAATGGACCTAAGCTTTCTTTTGACTACAAAAAAAATTTTAAAAAAAGGGCCCATTTGGAAAAAAAATCGTATTTGCAAAAAAAAAAGTCAAAAATTGTAAGTCTTGAGTTAAAAAATATTTATTTTGATAGATATCCCACTCGCATCCCACTAAGCGACCAAAAGGGTCTTCAAGGATAATATCTAAGCTTTTGTTTGACCTAAAAAAAAAGATTAAAAAAGGGTCCATTTTGAAAAAAAAAAGTCAACAAAGTTTTTGATTTTGCAAAAAAAGTCAAAAATTTTATGTTTTGAGTTACAAAATATTTATTTTGATAGATATCCCACTCGCATCCCACTAAGCGACCAAGTAGGTGTTCAAGGAAAATATCTAAACTTTATTTTAAGAAAAAAAAAAAAAATAAAAAAAAATAGCGTATTTTAAAAAAAAGTCAAAAAAGTTTTTGATTTCGGAAAAAAAATATTAAAATTTTTTTATTTTTTTTTTTAAATATTTTTTTTCGAAAGATCGAAGAAATAGCTATCTATACTATTTGGAACACATTTTGCTAAGAACAATAGGTAATAAGTTACATGGATAAGAAAAAACCCCTGTTTGACAAAATTGTCAAAATTTTACCCCCTATAACTCAGAGAGTTCTCGACCGATGTTGTTGAAAAATTGTGTCTGAGTTACTATCCAATAGAGCTAACCTTGGTGCAAATTTCATCCCGATCGGAAGACATCGATTTCAAAAGTTGGTTCACTTGACATGAAATCACCCATATATCTCCACAAATTCAGCTCCAACTATGTTTTATATATACAAAATTCATGTCACCAAATTTTGTTACGATCGGTCCATAATTAGTCATAGCTCCCATATAGACCCGCTTCCGAAAATCACTTTAACGTGAATAAATCGCTTAAAAATTTTGGTATACACCCAAAATTCAACATAAATAACTTTCATATAGACATAAATCGCACCACCTAATTTCATGGTGATCGGTCCATAATTGGTCATAGCTCCCATATAAGGCCCACTTCCGAAAATCACTCATGAATATAAATTATTGAAATTTTAAAAGAAAAATGTTTTTGCTCTTTTACTTAGTGTAGGGTATTATATGGTCGGTATGACGACCATACTTTCTTACTTGTTTTTTGTTACAATTTTTGTTACTATATCAATCCCCTGTTTGGTTTGGATTTTATGCTGGAGGCGTCATCGATCCATATTTTTTTGAGAACGACGTTGGCTGATGTGAACTGGTCACAATTTTTTTTGTTTCCCTCAAAGCCAACCTATCCCATGTCATCTGTCAAATTCAGCCTGATTTATGCGTCAGAGTCATAGAAAATTTAATATTTTGGAATCGAGCCACCCAGCGATGCCGCGATATTATATTCCATAAATAATGGCATCGATAGGCCTTTCAAACGAATAAAAATTATGATATCTCACACAATATTTGGAAGCGCTTAATGAAAGACACTTTAGTTATTGAAAAAAAACAAATATTCGCTTTAAACCTCCTATAAATGTCTTTAAAATTTTTCACCCAGAGCTCTCCTGCTCTAAAACGCTACCAATATTCCTTTTGTTGTTAAAATAACAACCACAAAAAGTTTTCTGTTTAATGTTTGCTTTTGTTGTTATTTTGGTTGTTGGTTGTATAAAAAAAAAATACACCAAATACCCCTGAGAGTATTAACAATTAAAAACATTTTTTGTTGTACAACTTGTATGTGTGTAGAAGAATAATAAAACACCCAGATACCTGCCAGCCCCCTCATTCCCCGAAAAATACAAATTAATTCCAGACACACAAATATAGTATAAGAATGAATTAAATAAAATTTTAATTAAATGTGTAAAAAATAAAAACAATTAACACGACAACATTTTATTTTCATTCCGTCGCACAATGGATTCAACTAGTTCTAGAACGCATTTATACAGCCAGAACTCGTTCTTGTTTGGTTTTGAGATCAATGTTTGAAATGGTCACTTCCCGAACTGGTTCTAAAGAAGCGGTTCTGGAACCAGTTCTTTAATAATTGATTTATAATTGAAATAGGAACCAGTTCTTTAATCAATGATTTATGATTGAAATTATCACCCTCGGAACTAGTTCTAGGGAAGATTTGCTAGCAAATACACTTTTTTATGAACAGTTCTAGAACTAGTTCTACCGTTAGTAATTTTTGCTTGAACCTGTCACGATAGGAACTAGTTTCAGGAAGCAAATGATAAAGTTGTATTGTTTCTATGGTTACTTTATAGAATTAGCCCTACAGAATAAATTTTTGAATTTATTTTTAAGATTCATAATAGCGTTCCACAGAACTGGTTCCAGAATTGTATATAGTTTTAGCCGTTATCAGCAATTATGAAATACTTCTAAATTTGAATTCAAATTTTAATATATTTGAACCCAATGTGATTAGCATAAAATCAAGATGAATTAAAATAATATGTAAATGAGTAAGTGTCAAGACATGTTTGTATGAGTGTGTTTGTGTTTGCGTTAAACTCACACATTCATATTTTTTTATTTGTATATGAGTATGTGTGAAAATAAACAGTCATTAAAAAAAATAATAAATGAGTCATAATTTGTTTATGGTAATTAAAGAAAATGTATACAAACAACCACAAGGAAGCTAAAATTAATGATACAATAATTCTGAAATTTTAAGAATTGAAAAAATCCTATTATAAAATATAAAAGCTAAATATCTTTAAAGTCTTTTTCAAAAGGCAAGACCAAGGCAATCAGTAATACCTGACAACACTCGAACTGAGCCAGACTTACAAACATTGCCTTCAGTTGTTGCTCAAACTTTGTTTGAACAAAATATTCGAAACAACTATCGAATATGACAATAAAATTAACTCCTGAGTTCATCACAGCTGTAAATGAATCATTAATTTTTGAATTAATTCGCGAATCATTCACATAAAAAAATTAATTGAATGAAATTTGAGTCAATTCAAATTAATTTGGTAAAAATGAATTGCAATTCGTTTCCAATTCAAATGAATTTGTAGAATTCGTTTCTAATTCAAGTGAATTGCAATTCTTCATTTTTAACTCATTTGAATTGATTTTGTAAATCTACAGTAAGTAAATCTACAGTAAGCATTACTGTCGTTTTGTTATTCAACTAATTTTTTATGTAAAAGACAGTAAGCATTACACTCGTGTTGTATATCACCTAATATAGTCCAAAGACAAAAAATTCTTAGATTTTAAATTCCCATGATATACTGGAATTGTCAGGTAGCGGCAGAATAGGAATTGAATTATTTGGTATCGGCGAAAATCTTATCAAAATGGGAAAATTTTGTTTATTTGCTAAATGAAACTTAAATTGTTATCAAATAGTGTGAAAATATTAAGTATTAAACAATCTCATATTTGTATATTGTGGAAAATATTGTTACGAAATTGTACTTGAATTCAAATATAACGATTTTAAGGGCTGATTTGAAAGTAGCATAATGCTTTCAAATAACAGTGCTGTAATAGCAAACTGTAACATATCTGTTGGCATTATTAAATAAAAACTTTCAGTTTATTTGATTGTAAGTTGGCAACGCTGTATTCGAATTCGAATATTCAGTTCAAGAACATTGTAGAAAGTACACCACAGATGGCGTATGTATTAGTAAGATCTAGAATATTCGAATTTTGACAGTTAAAGAACAATCTAGAGTGCAGATGGCAGTGTTATAAATAGTGGCAGAGGTTGCAGTCATGAGTCAGTTTATCAGATACGCTTTTCGAATAAACATCAACTGAGTGCCTTAAAGTGTGTTGTGTTTTTCAAGTAAATTCGTGTACATTATAAATTGTGTCTGTATTTCTGCGAATTTATAAACGTGTATAAAAAACATTTAATTCTGTTGTTGTTGTACATTTGAATAAATAAAGAGTTGTTACCATTTTCAAACTACTAAACGGCTTTTATTTGCAATCAAAAGTATCCGGTTTATTTAAAGGAAATAAACTAACGTTTTGAAAAGGTTAAAACGTAACAATATCTTTTTTTTAAATATTCAATCGAATTTTAAAGATTCTAGCAACTTTGGATCTCAACATACAATTTTTTGCTGTGTTCGGTTACTTGAAATTCATACTAATTTTACTTTTTGTACTAAATATTTTCATTTTGGTAGGTGTAATTTTAATTTTTCATTCCCCTAGATCTGCTCTTGAATTTGATTGAATGCAACTCATTTTTGATTTCATTCATTTGTATAGCAATTCATTGTTCTAATTCATTTGAATGAATTAAAAATCAATTCTATTCAAACGAATTCATTTGAATTGGAAACGAATGGCAATTCATTTTTACAAATTCATTTGAATTGGAAATGAATTGAAATTCACTTCTGCCTAATTCGTTTGAATTGATTCAAATTTCATTCAATTCCTTTTTGTTGTGAAAATAATTAATTTAAAATTTAGCTGATTCGTAATGAATTAAAATCAAAAAAGAATGATTCATTTACAGCTCTTTAATTCATATTTTGTTGTCGTTCAGTGCATAACTTAATATCAACAAAGATAATACAATTTAATTCGATTCCAATAAATGCTAAATACTTATGTGAATTTGTTTTCGGTAAAAATTTCTTTAAATATTTCATAAAATACCATTTCGTGGCTTATTTTCTAAAATTTAATTTCAGATTGTTTCTTTGAGTAGCTAATTTACGATTTTGTAATTTAAAAATGTCTGGGACATTGCACAGTGGGGCAGAATCAAAAGTTTTTGGAAATAGATCTGGCATTTATAAACGGCTGATGCGATCAGCATAAAATTTGACGTGAGCGTAGCCAAGAAGCATTCGAGTTTAAGTTATTAAAATGGACCCTACAAATTCTTCAGGGACGTTGCTATGAGGTAGGGTACATTCGATTTGTAATATTTTTAAAAACATTTTATTTTTTTCCCAGTCGATTTCAAAGATTTAAATATTTTTGGAAGGAGCTGGGTCTTAAAAACTATAACTGCGTGTGCTATTTATCATTTATAATTTCCGAGTTATAGGCAATTCAAAATTTAAATTTTAAAATTTTGCCCTAACTTGGCCCGCTTTTTTAAAAATATAGGTCGTACTTTTGTAACAAAATTACCATTAACATACAAAAGACTTCAGAGCAATACCAATTATTGATTCAAAAATAAAAGATTTTCAATTAAAAATTCCAAAAATAGTAAAGTTTTGCTGTATTTTGGGCGAAAAGGTGACTAAACTCTTTTTTTATTAAAACAAAAACTTTCTTTAAGAACATATAACAATTTTATGTTTTTCTATAAAGTTTCTTTACGGAGAACATTTTGGTATAAAACACATGTCCCATTTTTCGAATATGTCGCCCCTACGCCCTTCGGAATTTATATATTTTTTTTTGATATTTTTTTTTTTATCAAAATTTTAAATTTGGGCCACATGTTCTAATATCCCAAAGCTGGGATCAGAAAACGGAAAACAGCTTTGAAAACCTTGATGTGTTCCCTATTTATCCCCAAAGTATTTGCTCAGTCCCGAAGGAAATGTGGAAACTATGGGACAAATTTTAAAAAATACTATTTATTGGATCTTCGCTTAAATTTTTAGGAATTGCGGGATTCTATTTGACTTTTTTACAAGATTTTTTTGCACTTTGTTATTTAGAAATTTACAAATTTAAAAATAGTTGAAAATTTCATTGACTTTGGTTAATTATACCCTACACCACCATAGTGGAGAGGGTATATTGCGTTTGTGCAGATGTTTGTAACGCCCAAAAATATTAGTCTAACACCCACCTTAAAGTATACCGATCGACTTAGAATCACTTTCTGAGTCGATTAAACGATGTCCGTCCGTCTGGTCGGCTGGCTGGCTGTCCATGTAAACCTTGTGCGCAGAGTACAGGTCGCAATTTTGAAGATATTTCGATGAAATTTGTTAAATATTATTTTTTCAAGGACCAAGCCTATTGAAACTGGCTGGAATCAGTCCATTATTTCACCTAGCCCCCATACAAATGTCCTCCCGAAATTGGACTTTATCGGTCATAAATGTTTAATTATACCCTACACCACCATAGTGGGGAGGGTATAATGCGTTTGTGCAGATGTTTGTAACGCCCAAAAATATTAGTCTAACACCCACCTTAAAGTATACCTATAGACTTAGAATCACTTTCTGAGTCGATTAAACGATGTCCGTCCGTCCGTCTGGTCGGCTGGCTGGCGCTGGCTGTCCATGTAAACCTTGTGCGCAGAGTACAGGTCGCAATTTTGAAGATATTTCGATGAAATTTGGTAAATATTATTTTTTCAAGGACCAAGCCTATTGAAACTGGCTGGAATCGGTCCATTATTTCACCTAGCCCCCATACAAATGTCCTCCCGAAATTTGACTTTATCGGTCATAAATGTTTAATTTATATATGTATCTCCACAAATTCCGCTCCAAATAAGTTTTATATACACAAAATTCATGTCACCAAATTTTGTTATGATCGGTCCATAATTAGTCATAGCTCCCATATAGACCCGCTTCCGAAAATTACACAAAATTAATGTAGACATAAATCACACGACCTAATTTCATGGTGATCGGTCCATAATTGGTCATAGCCCCCATACAAGGCCCACTTCCGAAAATCACTCAAAAATATAAATTATTGAAATTTTAAATGAAAAATGTTTTTGCTCTTTTACTTAGTGTATTGTATTATATGGTCGGGCTTGACCGACCATACTTCCTTACTTGTTTTTTACATATTTATTGAGTTTCTAAAACTATAATTTATATCAAAATTTTAATAGGATTGCAAATATTAGGAACAATTTGATCCACATTTATTACCAACTATAATATATTTTATACCCTTCGCCATGAGCGGCATTTCCGTTTGTCCGTCTGTATGTTGAAATCAACTTTCCGTAGCCCCTAAATAACTTACATGCATGATTCATACATCAATATGTCCGGAAAAATCGGCCCACAAATGGCTGAGATATAAGGAAAAAACCGGGAAAACCTCGATTTTTTGCCTATTTTTGATCTATATCTGGATTACTAAGTCATTAATATAGACAATATGGATATATAATGATAGATATTTAAAAGTCCATTGCTACGATGTATATAAGGCTATAGTAAGTTGGACCTACAATGGGTCCAAATCGGGAAAAATATTTTTTAACCCTTTTTTTTTTTCATCAAAAATTTTTCTTTCTTCAAAAATTATTTTTCCAAAAAAAAAAATTTAAAAAATTAAAAAAAAATCTAAAAAAATTTGGAAAAAACTTTTTTAAAAAACAATTTGCAAAAGAAAAAATTTTAAAAGAATTTAAAAAACTTTTCTAAAAAAAAAAATTTAAATTTTATTTACCTAAAAATATTAAAATTTTGTTTACCTAAAAATATTTAAAAAAAATATCAAAGCCGAATATAGCTCTCTTACTTGTTTTTGTTAAATAAGTTAATATTTGGTGTTACAAACAAAATTTCAAGTTAATATCTCAATAAGATTCAAAAATATGCCACTTTAAAACTACGTCTTTCCAAAATTTTGCACTTTTTCATATTATAGTATCAATTGTTAGAACCAGTGACTTGTTGAATAAAATGTTAAGAAAATTTATACAAATTTTCTATGATGAAAAAGTGCAATCTTTTTTTTTTTTTATTCTGTCAGCAGGTTTCTGAGTGATGTCATATTTGTGCCATTTGTTTTTTAAATCAAAGTTTTACTAACTTTAAGTCGCCCGATCTATTCGAATTTTTTCTATTAGTTCTTTTTCATTAGTTTTTCAATAAAATCGTATCATAATTATTGTTTTTTTACACCTAAACCGGCAACAGTGCCCCGAGGCACACTTTACCTTTTTGCACCTGGTTCCTAAACTTAATATGCAAATTAGTTTCTGATGCTGTTCTGAGTTTATTGGGTCATCATTACCCTAAACAAAAATTATTCGACAATTTTTTTTAGCTTTTAAAAATTTTACATGTAGAAGGATCCCTACTTTGAGCCCCCATAGGGCTTTCCCTGGAGGATTGTTAAGTTCCATTTTAATAACTAAAATTCGAATACTCCTTGGCTATGCCTACTTCAAATTATTATCCCGATCTGACCAGCCGTTTATAAACGCCAGATTTAGTTAACAAAAAATTTTGATTCTGCCCCACTGTGCAACACTATTCCTATTATTACCTTTTTATTTAAATAGTGCCCTATAAAATCTTAAACATTTCATATACTTAGTAAATATTGCAAAACTTCTTTTAAAAATTTCATTAAATCAAATAGCTAGAAATAAACCTTTATTGGCACATTTCTTTGCAGCAACTCCTTTCTAATTTCAGTTTAATATTCAATAATCAAAAGTTCAAATACAGAAAAAAACTGAAAAAATCACTTACAAAGAAAGCTACTTTCCAAGTACTAGTACTGAAACAAAAACAAAAAGAAAAACGTTTAATTTTTAATGAACTTTTGCGTGGTCTTTGATAATTTATTTGTACAATTATTTTTTTTTATTAAGTAGAAGCCATTATAAATCATTTCAACATAATGACATTTGTAACTAAATATTTTCTGCCTCCCAATAATACATTTCTGTTTGAGCTCACTCTACGGCTGCACTTGTTACCCATTGTCATCCTTTTGGCGACCATATAATTATCATAATTTTTTTGTAATAAATATTTTATGTTTTTTATTTTTGCTTCTTTTGCTTTTGTGTTTTATTTGTTAAAACTGAAAAGAAAGGAAAAAAAAATCGATTTTACATTAAAGCAATAGCTAGTAACAACAGGCTACAGCAAAATAAATGATATTTTTTGTGTGTAAAAGTATTTATAAGTACAGTTGTAATTGTATGTAAGTATATATGGGTGAAATCAAAAAATGTAGCACTTTTTTATTCAAAATATTACGGACAATTTTATTTATATTGCCATTCGTTAAGTAATTTAGCTGTAATCATTGACAAGTTTCTACAATGTTAGACTAAAGACTTGTATTTTTTATCCTGGGTATTATGCGTTTGTGCAGATGTTTGTAACACCCAAAAATATTAGTCTAACACCCACCTTAAAGTATACCGATCGACTTAGAATCACTTTCTGAGTCGATTAAACGATGTCCGTCCGTCCGTCCGTCTGGTCGGCTGGCTGGTGCTGGCTGTCCATGTAAACCTTGTGCGCAGAGTACAGGTCGCAATTTTGAAGATATTTCGATCAAATTTGGTACATATTATTTTTTCGGCTCAAGGACCAAGCCTATTGAAACTAGCTGAAATCGGTCCATTATTTCACCCAGCCCCCATACAAATGTCCTGCCGAAATTGGACTTTATCGGTCATAAATGTTTAATTTATAAATGTATCTCCACAAATTGCGCTCCAAATAAGTTTTATATATACAAAATTCATGTCACCAAATTTTGTTACGATCGGTCCATAATTAATCATAGCTCCCATATAGACCCGCTTCCGAAAATCGCTTTAACGTGCATAAATCGCCTAAAAATGTTGGTATACTCACAAAATTCAACATAGTAAACTTTCATATAGACACAAATCACACGTCCTAATTTCATGGTGATGGGTTCATAATTGGTCATAGCCCCCATATGAGGCCCACTTCCGAAAATCACTCAAAAATACAAATTATTGAAATTTTAAAAGAAAAATGTTTTTACTCTTTTACTTAGTGTAGGGTATTATATGGTCGGGTTTGACCGACCATACTTTCTTACTGGTTTTGTATTACAAACAAACAAAAAAACATAGTATAAAAATAGTTTGGAAATATAACTGATCAACTGTCGAATTTTCTTTTAATTATGTGGAAAAGTAAACAATGCTACGATACTTAGATGTGAAAAATACTTCAAAAATATTTTCCATCAATTAGATATTAATCTGTTACATTATTGTGCAACATTTTTTGATTTCACCCATATGTATGTACATGAGTATTTGTTTGTGTGTGTAGTAGTAGGTGGCCTTTATTTTATGGCAGTTTATGTATTTGTGTGTGTGTAAAATTGTGATTTGCCTTTAAAGCATTTTCCAAATAAAACACCAACAGCCAATTGTCATAAATTTAACAGTGTGTTTAAATATGTAGTTGAATTGTTCCATTTGGTTCCATGGTACTTGAATCATGGACATTATTATTATTATGTACTGCTAGGCTACACTCAAACACACTCTCTCTCTCTTCCAGCAATTTCATTCAAAGTTACAGTCATAGTCACCATGTAATGTCTAATTTTATAAATGCCCCAAAGGCAATAAGTACTGTTTGCATTTATATACTTTGTATTCGATGTAAGGCAGGCTACAAATGTACACAAAATCTGTATTGATACTTCAACACACACTCTCATATTGTTTTGAAACCCAATTGACCACAGCAGAAGCTAATGAAAAGGCGATGATCGAATGGTTCTCGGAATGGAAGGAACGAAAAAAACCATCTTCAAATAAGACGAATCTCAATAACGAATTAAGGTTTCTAATTTCAACGACTTTTTCCATTCCTGGGAAATAATAAATAAACGAGTTCATAAATCTGTTTTTCAATACTAAATTAAGCCATAAACCAGTAAAATTTTTCCAATAGTCAATCAAAATTCAATAATGTAAATATTTTTATTAAGAGAATTTAGATTTTGAAATTTGGAAACTGTTATGAAATATTTTTAATGTTTTTACCCATGTTTGGTAATCGTTGATGATACTAGGATGGACAGATCAGACATATTTATGACCAGACAGGAAGGAATAACTTCGGACAAACTCTCGGGTCTGAAAGGGTTAAACATTTACGAGACTGATGAAGAGAATTTGCTTATGGTATCTTCTGAGCCGCTGAAAGCGAACGAAGACGGACAAAATCCGGAGACGCAAAGGGAGACCTAGTACCGAACTGAAAAGGTTGGCGTGCTAACAGCGCTCTCTCCGGAATACCTACCCTAGTAGTCAGGCCAACCAAGACTAAGACGGAACCAGAGCAGTCACAACTAAAAGCTGTGAGATTACGCTCTATTGGATCAAGACGAAACTTGTGATGCTGTGATTGTCATTGGCACTATTTTGAACATTCCTCCTTTGGGGATATCCGTCATAAAGTCTGGAATATAAGACTGGAAATCCTTATACAGAACATCGACTAACGGTTAAACCAACCATGGTTTCATTAGGTGGCTAATCAAATATGATTCTAAACTGGTTAATGGTGAAAATTTAGCTGGAATTTGTGCTCTGAATTTTCAACGGTTGTTCTATTTTCAGGCGAACATTTACGTCATCTTAACTTCCGCAAGAGACTGTTTGAAAATAAGGTATTTCTACAAGTATCCTTGTAGTATCGTGTTATATCTCTAAACGATAGAGAGAGAGAAACCCGTTTCCTGCATTCAGTCGGAGTTTAATCACCCACTGGGTCACTATAAGCTCGTCCTGAAAGGCGAAACTACGATGATTGAAGCAAGGATTTGTGTTAAAAAACATTTTCTGGAAAATAGCTCATTGATAGATCCATCATCTATACGTTACTTTAAAGGCCATTAGAATACCTTTTAATTGCTATTTATATTGTTCATGTACGGGAATCGAACCCAGGCCACAAATACCATATCATGTTTAATGATCAAACGCGCTAACCAATTAGGCCACAGCATCCTCAATTTTTTCTTAAGTCGACCTTAATTTTCCTTTTATATTCTTCACTAATGTTTATTTGATTGTTAGTTATTCCGTAATATATTTCCCATTATTAACCGAAGATACAACTTTCTTCAAATAGAATAACTTTTGGCAAAAAATTTTAAAAAATATGGAAGAAAAAAAAATTTTTTTCTCACTTTAAAAAAAAATCGCCAAAAATTCACTTAAGATCTGCATGAGCTGAAATTTAAAATATAGATAGTTATTGAGAAGGTCTACCAAAAATATACTGTAGGTTATCTCCTTTAGTTCAAGAAATACACTGGTGCATATTCCTATAAACGCACTTAATTTTTTTCTGTATTTATACCCTACACCACCATAGTGGGGAGGGTATCATGCGTTTGTGCAGATGTTTGTAACGCCCAAAAATATTAGTCTAACATCCACCTTAAAGTATACCGATCGACTTAGAATCACTTTCTGAGTCGATTAAACGATGTCCGTCCGTCCGTCTGGCTGGTTGGCTGGCTGGCAGAGTACAGGTCGCAATTTTAATGATAGTTCGATAAAAATTGGTACATATAATGTTTTCGGCCCAAGGACGGAGCCTATTGAAACTGGCTGAAATCGGTCCATTATTTCACCTAGCCCCCATACAAATGTCCTTCCGAAATTGGTCTTTATCGGTCATAAATGTTTAATTTATAAATGTATCTCCACAAATTCCGCTCCAAATAAGTCTTATATATACGAAATTCATGTCACCAAATATTGTTACGATCGGTCCATAATTAGTCATAGCCCCATATAGACCCGCTTCCGAAAATCACTTTAACATAAATGTTGGAAAATACACAAAATTCAACATAGTTAACTTTAATATAGACGTAAATCACACGACCTAATTTCATGGTGATCGGTCCATAATTGGTCATAGTCCCCATATAAGGCCCACTTCCGAAAATCACTCAAAAATATAAATTATTGAAATTTTAAAAGAAAAATGTTTTTGCTCTTTTACTTAGTGTAGGGCTTGACCGACCATGCTTTCTTACTTGTTTTTTTTTTTAAATGATTTTTATATTTTTCGTAAAGTATACTTTGGTGAAAGATATAAAAAATTCGGCACAGCCGGTTGTAGCACTCTTGTCTTAAAAATCAGTTGTGTTTTGCTCCTAGTTTTCACCATGAATGGAAGTAACAAAAGTTTCTAATTAATTTATCACAAATAATATCTTGTGTTAAAATTACTTAAAAATTATTTATATTAGTCAAAATAAATGTGTTCACTGGGAAATCTTTTAAGCACATTATAAGTTTCTATAACCAAACCGAAATACGCTTTTAGCGTTAAGTTTTGTTTTTATTTATTTCTGTTTTTGGTTTGTTTGATCAACATACATACATACGTGCACACTAGCGGAATTATTAAGGAGGCTGTTAATAAAAAGTTATGTAAAAAATTTTTAGTTTAACCCTACAAATTTTTAGTTTAACCCTACATATCTTTAACCCAAAAATTTTTATTTTTCAGAATTTGATTTTCAATAAAACTGTGCTCCACCCTAATGTTTTATTTTACACACATGTAGTTCTTGTGTTTTTGCAGTTCGATTTCACCAGAAAGTTTCTTTCTATTTTCTATAGTTTCCTTGAGATTTTTATAGTTCTTTTCTACTGTTTCTCTATTAGAACTGTGAAGGAGAAAGGCTGCAGAAATATAGTGTTCCTTGTGAGATTTCATAATTAAGTAACATAAAATTAGTTATTAAAACTAAATATTTCATAATTTACTTATTTATTATTAAAACTTTATGACTGAAATTCTGTGATTTACAGCAAAGCAAAGAGGCAATCTGTGAATGTGAATACAAGTTTGACTGTATTTTGTTGAAATAAAATAATAAATATAAATGTAATAAGCATTTTAACTAGTTTTCGTAGTAACTACAATTCAATAGCGCTTTAAATAATGGAATTTGATACATTTTGTAATTTTCAAGGACAAGCACGCGACATTTGTATGCCTTTGAAGTGAAAAAATAAAGAAAACTTAAACGTTTTATATCCATTAGTGTCGTTTTGTTGTTTCTAATATATTAGAAATAAATAAAAAGAGTTCCTGAACGCGACAAAAAACAGAATTCGTTTTCATCAAAAAAAGTAATTTTTGGGAATAAAAACTTTATTTTTTGGGAAGATTTTGTTGTTATGTGCTAAATTCCCAATTGAATTATTGACAAATGAAATTTATTGTTGGGGAATATGCTAGTTCCTATGAGAATTTCAGTGGTTGCTTAAGCCCAATCATCATAAAAACCATCTCCCAAAAAGGCGTTAGAACTGCATCTAGAAACAATCTGCTAATAGGAACATAATTTTTAACACTATTTTTTGTCATGTTGTCATGTTGATATATTTGCATTCGTTTTTCTAAAACCTTTAGTATGATATAGTACGTGACATATTTTACCGTCATGTTTGGAATAAACATTAGTTTAACTAATGGGTGTATGACTTAAAAATGCTGGCTATTTTCAAATTTTTAGCTTTTATTTTGAAACATTTGTAGATTGTAAATTTAGCCATTGTTAGCTATGATTTTTCCCATTTTTCTGGATTCCGAACTAAAAGAACTGCTAATTTTTTAAGAACGAATCAAGCCTATATCGGATACTGTGCTCCAAAGTGAAGCATATCCCAGTAGTCAGACGGTGCTAGGTCTGAACTATAAAGCGTTTGAGGCAAAACTTTCCAACCACCTCATTCGAAATAGTTTTTAATAGGTATTGCAACATTTGGCCGAGTATTGTCATCATAGAATATTACAGTTGTCATCGCTTTAAACAAACGACATATGTATGGTACAGGTTCCTTGTTTATTTTAAAATAGAAATTTAGTTTTTTTTTGTACCATAAAAAACATTTTAAAAAAGCTTTCAAAACTTTTTCCAACTCATACCATGAAATAAATGAAAATGTTTTTCAATGAGTGTCATAAATAAAAAAAAGAAATTTCAAAAAGTTAAAAAAAAAACAAAATTTACATACAAGTTCAAAACAATAAGCCATAGAGAATTATATATAGAGACGAGACATTCCGCTTTGTCAAACAAAAATATAACAAATCATTTGTCTCATACAACAACAAAATATATTGAACAGCATATATTTTGTTGTTGCAAGAGTTAGGTTTTTGACAATTACATCTCGTCTCTTTGTTACCCTATGCAATAAGCTTTTTTTAAAAATAATAAAACATTTTAAATTCTATTTGAAATTTATTTTATGGCACGAAACATTATGGACTTGAAATATACTGTAGGGCTTTTGTGGTTAGGCTGATAATTTTTTAGGAAAATTACCATATGTTAAGGTAAACTAAATTTTAATTATATTTAAGAACAACCACACACTTATTTTTGCTACCATACAATCGAAATCGAATTCTATTGTAAAAAGATTTTTTTTTTAAAAAATGTACTAAAAATTGTTTGTAATAACAGATTTCAGCAGAGCTTCATCGATATTTGGCTTTGGTGTCGATTCGGCTGGTTGTCCGGGCTTCACATACGATCTTTTACGCTTCGGGTTATCGTAATAGATCCATTTTTCATCTGAAGTAATGATTCGCAACCATGATTTTGCATGTCCGTTCAAACATCATTTCGGACATGCAAAATCGTCTTTCAAGGTCTCTCAGCTTCAATTCGTATGGTACCTAATTTTCCTGCTCTTGGGTAAATCCTGCTGCTCGCAAACGTTTTAAAATTGCTGCTTGAGTAGCTCCCAAGCTTTGTTGAGTTTGACAACAATCAAGTTTGAAGATCAAGAATTGGGGGCACTACTCCATGCCTCCAATTCTTGACCTACAAACTTTTCTGACTGGCTTGGGCGATTATTGTCTTCCGTGTCAAAATCATCACTTCTGAACCGAACAAACCATCTCTCGCACGATAAAACCGATGGAACACATTCACCATAGGTTTATATGACATATAAGTTATTAAAAACAAAAACCGCTTTCAAAAGATACGCCATCAATTGTAAATCCCGTATTTTTAAGTCATACAACCAATAATTTCTACAAAATCTTCGTAGGACTCGATATGATTCGACATACTTTTTAAATAGGGCTTGAATAATTTTAACTGTTTAAATAAGCCCGCTTTTAAAACAATGTCTTCCTTACTGCTAAGTTACAAGAACGCGACATCAAAACATTAACATAATCAAATTGAAAAATATATGGACTCTTAATTTAAACCATTCACGGCTTTTTCTCAGCTATTGTTTACCCTGTTAGTGGATCTCTAATGTTTACCAAGTACACATTTTAACCATCTGAATATGCAGGTTGAAATAATAATACGCAGGTTTTAATGATGAAAGATAAATTTACTATAGAGAACGCGACACGCTAAGAAAATGAAAATATGTACTTCAAAATTCGGGATTATTTCAAATTTGTTGCTTTAATTTTGCAACATTTGTACAATATAAATTTATTTAATGTATTGCCCATTGTTAGCTATAACCTATTTCCATATTTCTATCAAGATGAGCTGAAGTGAAGCGTATCCCATAGAGAGAGTTCTGCATCGATTGAAACAAATATTATTCGGACAGCAGCTCAAAATATATTGCAAGTAATGATTCGGTGCAAAAATGAGTTTTTTATATAGCGTTCAAAATCTTTCAAGGTCTTTCAAGGTCTCTCGGCTTCAATTCGTATAGTATCCAATTTCACTGCTGCTCGCAAACGTTTTGAAATTGCTGCTCGAGTAGCTCCTAATGTTTTTTGAAGCTCTTGTTGAGTTGGAAAACAATTTTCATGGAGTAATGCCTCCAATTCCTGTTTTTTTGTGGCTGGCCTGGACGATCTGTGTCCAGGCCAATAGAACATACGCTATATATTGTAAATCCCGCATTTTTAAGTCATACAACCAATAATTTCTACAAAATCTTCGTAGGACTCGACATGGGTCGACATAGTTTTCACATAGGGCTTGAATAATTTTAACTGTTTAAGTAAGTCCATTTTTCTAACAGTGACTCAAGAACGCGACATCAAAACATGAACTTAATCAAATTCAAAAAATATAGCATTAATCTTGTTTTGTTAGGACCCTTTAATTTAATTCATTCGCGACTTTTTCACCCCGTTAGTGGATGTCTTCTAATGTTTTCCAATAGCAAACGCGACACACTTTTTAAATCAAAAGTTTATTATTAGTTAATTAGTTAGTTAGAATTATGAAACAATATTTTGCTAATTGCCATAAAAATAATTTTTTACACTCTTTAAATTGTTTGCTGGAAATCGAACTTAAATTATTTAAAAAAAAAAAATTGTATTAAACAACAACTGCTTTAAGTAAACCATCTTTCAATCTTTCGAAAACCATCTTTTTATCATTTCTTTCGTTCATTTTAATTACTCTGCTGTTACTTGATAACTCAACATTAATTTAAAACAACCAATATTTATCGGATGAAATGAAATATTTGCATGCACTCACTCGTATTGCGCTACAAGTATGTGCATGAGTATTTATAAAATACTTATCATTTCCTGTTTATATTACTTTTTTTTCTATCCTGCTCTTCTTACTACAAATACTTGGGCCAGCCATAACATTTCCTGTGAAACAAAAGGAAATAAACAAGAAAAAGTAGAAAAAAAAAACACCAAACCACAAAATGAGAAATACATTCTGGGTTCTTATGTTCGCTGTAGTTTTTTTTTTCTCGCATCTCTCCAGTATACTTCAGTATAGTTTCCAAGTTGAAATGAGCTTTGGGAAATTGTACTTACAAATCACCAATACACCAAGGAAATCATTATTCTAACTATTTATTGTAAAAGGCTACTACTGCTGGTCGGTCTCTCGTCCATTTCTCTTGTATATACAATCCAGAATGTAGTCAAATTTCTGAAAAGAAAACTAAACCAAGAGCAAAAAACAAAACAAAAAAAAAAATACACTAAAGAAATAGATAAACAAATTCTTTTTGAATATGAAACAAATACAAAATGAATGGTTTTTATTTTTTTAATTTAAATTGCAATTTTATACATTTCTAAAGACTGTTTTTTTATTACTTGGGTCTAGTATTGGTTTAGTCGGTCTATGGGTTTGAAAACAACACAAATATTTTATTTTTACTTTTTTTTTGAGTAAATTGTTTGAATTATTTTGCTATGTTTTGCTAGAAATGTTTGTTTGAATTTAAAAGTTTAAAAACAATTTTCCTATTGAAAATAAATTTGATTTAATTTAAAATTTATTCTTCTTCACATTCACATTCATTCGTCAAGTCGTTTAAACAGATGCTTTTCATTTCTCAAGTTGTTTATGTGAGTAAGTGTCCTTTTTTATTGTGCTTTCTGGAGTGTGTGAGTGTATGACTTGAGTTTGAAATTCTTTTGTTATTAAGGAAATTATATCCTGTATGCTGACCATGTGCATATGTACACCGGAAAATTTTAAGGTTTAAAAATGTTGAATTCAAATTTTTATTTAAAGTTGTATTCAATTAATTTTGTAATTGAATTAAATACTTTTGTAATTGAATCAATTACCAAATGTAATTACATCAATTTACTTTTGTAATTAAATCACTTGTATTTGTAACTGAATCTTAATCAGTTTCTATGTCAGCTTCTTTTCGATTTTATTCACAATTAAGTAAATTCGCTCATTTTCGCAAAATTTTACTTTTTTGTTTAATATACATAAAATTGAGTAGTTCCACATGCTATGTACAATCTTTCACGTATATATTGCGTTTCAATTGGCTCAGTAGTTTCGGAGTTATAATAACAAATTGAACCAAAAAATTAAATTTTTTATGTGAAAATAGCAAATTTTTTTTGTTTTAAAAAAATCATGAAAATCTAAAGCGGTAGAAATTGTTAAGATTTATTGCTTTATCTCAAAATTATATGTAATAGGAACAAAATGAGATATCTATCATAAAAATCGATTGATTATTTTCGAATTTATTTACAATTAAGTGAATTCACTCATTTTCACAAAATTTAATCATATCGGACTAAGCATTTTTGAGTAATCATTAATTATGTGGAGAAACGTCTAATAGAATTTAAAATTGGGGCCATATTTGTACTACTGGAACCACAATACATAATTGTGTAGTGGTTTAAAATGCCTCTAAAATGTTTTCGATTTTGTTGCCCTATGTAATTATGAAAGTTCAGAATCAATTTAAAATTTTCTTTAAATTTCTTAATTTTATTTAAAAACACAATTACTACACAACCAACTTAATATTTCAACTGTATAATCATTCATCAGCAAGTAAGCCTTTATGTTGTTATATGTTGTCAATAGCAAACTCAACTGTCTTTCAGTTTAGACGTTTAAAAATAACTTTGTTTTTCAAAAGATTCTCAACTTTGTCGTAAAGATTCTTTACACGCAATTTTATTTACCAATAATAAGGCATCTAAACTGCCACCTACAGTGATATTATTTTCTCTAAGGACACGATAGCAGCTATAAGATGACAACCCCTATTTATCTTAATAATTAAAGTCTTTAGTCTCACATCAGAAAAGAAAAACAGCTCGAGTTTATTTCATATTTTTTCTTCTTGTTTCCTTTTACGATAAATTCAATTTAAAATGTATTATTGTGTTAGTGAGAATGTCCTTTCATCCTTAGCAAAAATAGAGTGCGTATGTTATATTTAAACAAGTCACCCAATAAACATTTATGTAAGAGTAGACTTGTAATTTATATGCTGAAATTAATATTATATTCACAGTGAGGGAGATGTGTTATCATAAAATTATTGGACATGAATAAGTTACATAAATACGAAAGCTTCGAACAAAATATTAATACAACTTAGTCAAATCTGAAGAGAGTACGAAGATTGGATCAATTGTTGATGCTAAACATTAGGGTATTCGAATTATTCGATTTTTCTCTTGTTCGAACAAAACGAATAATTCGAATAATAGATTTTAACTTGTTCGAATAATTCGATCACACGTTTAAAATTAATCGAATTATTCGAATAATTTAAATTTTTTAAAAAAGTAAAGAATGAATTTTTGATAACGATTTTTTAATGTTTTATTGTTAAAGAAAAAACAAAAAATAACGTTAAAGTTAACAATTCAATTATTGATAATGTTAAAAACATTCGAAAACCAAGTCCATCATTAAATTTTCAACAGAAATATTCTGATTAACTCCCGAACAATCTACCACAGATGGCGTATGTATTAGAAAGCTCTAGACAGTTTAAGAGCAATCTAGAGTGCAGATGGCAGTGTTATAAATAGTGGCAGAGGTTGCAGTCATTAGTTAGTTAGTTTATCAGAGACGCTTATCGAATAAACTGAGTAGCTTAGAGTGTGCTGTATTTTTCAAATGAATTCGTGTACATTATAAAGTGTATCTGTATTTCTGGGAATTTATAAACGTGTATAAAAAACATTGAGTGACTATTTAATTCTGTTTCTGTACATTTTTAAATAAATAAAGAGTTGTTACAATTTTCAAACTACTAAATGGCTTTTATTTGCAATCAAAAGTATCCGGTTTATTTAAAGGAAATAAACCAACGTTTTGAAAAGGTTAAAACGTAACAATATTATTGTCAGTGGACGTGGCTAATTTTAATTCAGGCTGTGCATGATTGACGCATTTACAAATACGCAAAAAGTTTATTACCATGTCAGACAAAGATGTTCAACGATGTTCAAAATCATGTATAAGACGAACTCCATGCTTTTCTTGCAACAAAACGTTAGTTTGCAATATTTGTGTTTATCATTCGATTTATTAAATATTTTGCAACACTTGCGTACGCGGTTAATAACTTCACTTATATGCATATATTTTAAGATCATGTCATCCTCAATATCACTTTCGACGACCGTTTCAAAATCACATTCTCCATCACATTCAACTCCACTTTAATCTAAGTTAATATTTTGATTATTAATTGCGATTCTTCTAATATTTCGCCAGCTAAATAACCAATATTTTATTCCGTACCTTTTACTTTCATTGATTCAAGTCCTAAGTTAAAAATTTTGAAAGATTTGTTTTTAGAATTGTAACTTCTTGCTGTAATGTTTATATATTTATAGAAGGACCTATCGGAACACTCATCTACAGTGATCGAAAGTCCCCTTGTCTTTAGTTATTTGTCGAATTTCAGAAACAATACAATTTTTGTGGGTCTTTATTACTTATTTAAATTTGGAATTATGAAAATTTTAAGCAATTTAATAAATTTAAATATATATGAACATTTATTCGTTTTATTCGATTATTCTACATAAAATTGTTATTCGAAAATGGACATTTTTAAATTGTTCGAATAATTATTCGTAAGAAATTAATCGATTAATCGAACGGTTATTAGTCGAATGAATACCCTACTAAACATACAGTTCGTCCAAAACAAGCTGTTGAAATCAAGGCGTATTTAACAAGGTGGCAGAGTAACGCCAGCTGACTATATTTTGCTCTACTCATGTTTACCTTCTGAAATGTCAAAAACTTGTTTACAAAATTTTTTGAATTTGTTATAAGGGTAAAAAGATTCTATTATATTTAAAAAATTATGTTTTTGATACCGCTTTATGTGCGTAACATATTTTAAAGTGCAAAACAAAACTATTTCAATTTAAAAAGTGTGTTTTTGTGAATTTTGTTTTTGACAGTTTAGAAGGTTAAAATTACTGTTGTTCTTGTATATTGTAATTGTTGTAGCTACGCTGCCACCTGGTTAATACATCTTGTTTGAAATGGCATCATTGGCAGGGATTGACAATGACACATTTCCTAGATGTGTACTCTCACGTTTCGATACTAAAAATTAGCCCTCTAGATCATGTGATCTAACATCATTGGATTTATATCTAATTTATCTTTTCTATTAGTCATTCAAAACGTAACCATCTTTTCATATTTCAGAAATTGTTATGAAACACAGAAAAATCTACATATTTTCTAAACTGTTTCAATTCAAATAATTGTAAGAATTCAATTGATTTCAATTATTTCATAACTGAATCAAGTATTCACAGAGAAAACAGATTCGTGATAGCACCCGAATTTGTTGCATATCGAATGATTCGGTTGCACACATAGAATTTTTCGGTTCTATCAACATAAAGTCAGTTGATAAAGAAGAATCAATCAAACTTTTTTTATCACTTCCAATATTTTTTGCAGCCGCAACTATAAAATTCGGTCACTAAGGTAGAATCATTCGATTGGCAATAAATGCGGTTGCTATCACGAATCTGTTTGCTGTCGTGTCGAATGCACCAACAAAGCATCATATCCGGGAAGTTTTGCTTTACTTCTTTAATTTGAAAAAAGGTGCTACTGAAACACTGATTGCTTACCAAAGCTTATTGTGAATGTTTTCCATGGGTTTCAATGTGCGGGAGATGGTTTGTGCTGTTCAGAAGTGTTGCTTTTGACACGGAAGACAAAGATCGCCCAGCCCAGCCAAAAAAGTTTAAAGACCATGAAGATTGTTGTAAAACTCAACAAGAGCTTGCAAAATCGTTGAGAGCTACTCAATCAGTAATTTCAAAACATCTGCAAGCAGCAGGATTCATCCGAATGTAGACAAATTGGGTGCCATATGAATTGAAGTCGAAAGACCTTGAAGACGATTTTGCACGTCTGTGGTGATTTTAACATGGAACACAAAGATCACCCAGGTCAGCTAAAAAAGTTTCGAGACCAAGAATTGAAGGCATTAGTCCATTAAGATGGTTGTCAAACTCAACAAGAGTTTGCAAAATCATTGGGAGATAGCCAATCAGCAATTTCAAAAGGCTTGCAAGCGGCAGGATTCATCCAAAAGCATTGAAATTGGGTGCCATACGAATTGAAGCAGTGAGACTGTGAAAGACAATTTTGTATGTCTGAAATGCTGATTGAAGGCTATAAAGGAAATAATTTTTCCATCGAATCATTACTTGCGATGAAAAATGGAAATATTACGATAACCCGAAGGGTAAGAAACCAGCCGAATCGATACCAAAGCCAAATATCCATGGCGCTAAGGTAATGCTCTCTATTTGGTGGGAGAAAAAGACTTCTATTATGAGCTGCTGAAATCTGACCAGACCATCACGGGGAAGCTGTACTGAACGCAACTGATTAGTTTGAAGCGAGCATTGGCCGAAAATTAAACCGTAATATTCCATCATGACAATGCTCGGCCGTATGTTGCAATACCTGTTAAAAACTATTTAGAATGAATTGGTTGGGAGGTAGTGCCTCATCCTCTTTATATTCCAGACCGTTCCCCGTCCGACTACTATTTGTTTCAATCGATTCAGAACGCTCTCTCTGGGCAACGCTTAACTTTGGAACAGAGTATCCGAAATTGGCTTGATTCGTTCTTGGCCTCAAAATCTGAGCAGTTCTTTTGGCTCGGAATGTTACCAGAAAGATGGGAAAAGGTCATAGCTAACAGTGGCCATTGGACATTGAATAAATTTATATTATACAAATGTTTCAAAATAAAAGATAAAAATTTGAAAAAATATCGCATTTTTAAGTCATATACACTTTGTCGATTTATTTATATTCGGGGCCGTGGTCACTTCCCCAATATGCCCATCATTGTTAAGGCCAAATACTTCTCCAATAAGGCTGGAAACAAAATCGTGGTGACTGCTTGTTGGTCGCTTAGGTAAAGGATTTCCATTATTAACATCTGATTTGTTCGCTGTGAAACGTTCGACCATCTAAAATGTATTTGTAATAGCTATAGCGATGTTTGTAGTAGATACAATGTATATAAAAAGCTCTCAAATAAGATCGAGATCTTCATTACATCACTTTGGGACCTTAGGTGAAGCCTCAGTCTGTTTAAAGTCCAAATTAAAAACTTAGCCATGTAGCCATTGGAAATTTTATTAAAATCGGACTATCCGTTTAGAAGTTACAGATTTATTTCCACTTTTTTCAGTACCACTCCACCCGCTATGCAATGGATCTTCAGTACACAGTATATTCATGTTCCAGTATTTGTTGCTAATCGAATTATTCCATCTTAATGACAAAATTTTTCTGTTGCGAGTCGCAACTTGCGACTTGTTCTTCACTTTGTAGGCCTTCTAAAAGACCCATTTACAGATTTGTATGAAGATGTTTTAGGAGGGTCTTCTCCTTCTAAAAAATGTTAGACACATTCAAAATTGCATTAAGGTCTAACAAACTTTTATTTAAAGTTCAAACATGATTTGTTTTGCAATTATGAAGTAGTTTCTTATATACAAAACTACTCACGTTATACTTCAAAGTCCATTATTTAGGTTTTATGCTGAATTCATTAAAAATAATTTCCCTAATGATCCTCTTGCTTCAGCAGATCTTCAAGTGGACTCTCATTTTCATACATTTTAATAGAAATTCGTATTTAAACATTATATGAGGCATTATGCGGCATGTCTCCTATCAGACATTCAAAGGAAGACCTTCTAAGTAGTAGGCCTTCTATTTGCGCCATAACAGAAGCGAGTATGCAAAGCCTTGGCTCCCAATAATACGCAGTGTAAAATTGAAACGATTGCGTGTCCTTGTATGTGCAAAAGCGGGCTTTTATGCCCGTAATTTCAAGAAGTAGATATCTACGGTGTAAAATATCCAGATAAAGTTACCTAAAAGGTAACTTGACATTAATTTCAAATCAATATCTACTGGTAAAAATTACCAAATATTTTTACTCCATAAGTAACTAAGCATTGATAGATATCTATTTGTTGAAATTAAAGGCCTTCCTTTTTACTGCATCTTTTACCCGCTAGGCTGGTATTGAATAAAGTTTGCGTATGTGTGTTTGAATAACTATGTATTGTCCATATATTTTGTTGGCCCATTTGTTATAGAATATACTTTTTTTATATTTTCCTTTCCTTTATTATATTTTCCTTATCTTAACTTAACTGAATCTTTAAAGAAAATTCAATTTTTATTATTCTCACTATAAGAATTCTTTTATTCATTTTGTATTAGTTTTTTTTTTGTTGTTGTATGCATGTGCCAACAATGTCCTTTTTAGTTTGTCAGAAGAAATTGAGTAATCGTAACTAAAGGAAAAGAAATTGCAAGAATGAACACTGTTTTTCTACTTTCTTTTTTCATACATAACAGATTTTTTTTTATTATTTTTTTTTTTGCTGTTTTTACTGTCTGACCATATGGTGGTTTAGATTTCTTACAAGTTCTAAAGAAATATTGACAAGAGACAGTTTTCTTTGTGTTAGTTTTTTTTTTGTATTCCTTTTCTTGTTAAATAAATTGATATTAGTTGTAAATAATTTGTGAGAGAAGTGGGGGAGGCAAAGAGAAAATATAAAAGAAAATATGTTACATATGTTTGATGAGATTTCTGGAAATTATTTTTTAAATTCAAGTCTATTGGAAGAAGTAAATATTGAAACAAATTTATTTGAAATGTCAGCTAGTTGAAGAAATGTTGATCCCTTGAATTAATAACATTGTTTTATCAAAATATTTATATATGAGGAAAATCAAAAATGTTGGACAATTTGGGTAAAAATATTTTTCAAAATTTTGTTTCGTATGACACAAACTCCATTTGGTAGTTGCATCCGTCGACAGTTACTAATTTTTCTCATTGCTGGCTAAATTTGGTGGGTTCTATGTTGAAACCATAGAGAAACAACAAGAGCGGAAACTAGAAAAAAACTCAGACCAAAATTTTACTCAAAATAAAACGACTTTTTTATTTTCTTTAAGTTTGAATGCTTTTAAACAATTCTTTCATACTATTATTAATACATGCCTTGTTAATTCAAGAAATTATATTTCAAGAAAATCGGGAAAGAATTTGATCCGTTATTAGCAAACAACCAGACCAAGGTAAATAAAATAAAATTTTGCTTTTCAAATGCGAATAACTCGTAAACTATAAGAAATAATATATGGCTAAAGCAACTTTTTTTGTAGATCTCGTCTAGTAGATTCCACATATATAAAAATCATTCAAATCGGATCGCAAACAAAAATTTGGCATTATTTTTAATTTTTGATATACCCGAGGTGCCCCACTTTGGGGCATTGTGGCTCGGCCCCCCCTTGGTGTTATAAGCCCAAATTCAAAACTTAAACTTACCAACACCTCCTCTATAGCCAAGGGTGATATTCGGCCAACATTTTATACTTCTCCAGATATTCGAAATTACTTTGTTTGGATGGTGCCACGCCCATTTATCCAATCATGCCCATTTTCAGCCAAGCCGCGCACAATGGTACGGAAGTAAATTTCAAGAAGTTTTGCAGCTTTCACCATTAGAGTTCACCAGATATTCCATAACAACTATTTACTTTACATGGGTGGTGCCACGCCCAATTGAAATTTCAAGATAAAATGCTGCCCATTGTTCCTTCCTGATATAAAGGAAATTTCAAGAGGATCGGTCCAGTGATTTAGTCTCCTATAAGCCTAGTAAATCTAGTAAATGACAAGTTTTTCAACATAAGCTATTTATGTCAAGCTTGATGAAGGAATCATTTGGCCTAAATATCTCATAATGAAAAACAATTTCAGTTACGAGATGACAACAATATCGTTCCTTGTCTTCACAAATCCTTATAATCTATCACTTTTATTACATCTGACAAAACAAAATATTTTCCTTTTTCAAATTTCATTAAATTAACAACATTTGCCAGCAAACAATAATGGCAAAAATTTATTTAACATTTTTAACCCGAAATCCTACAAATCTTTATCCAATTTAACAAACAATTTTCTCATTTGCAACAATTACAATGAAACTCAATTGTAATTGTACACAAATACATGCACAAATATTTACATTTAAATGAATATTACTACAATATGCTAAAGGAATCTATGTGAGTGCTATTATGTAGAATATATTTGTAGATAGAAAGAGAGAGAGAGCGAGAGAGACAGACACAATAAGATAGATAGACAGCCATAGAAAAACTTAGTTTTGTTTTCACAAAAATTTTCAACAATCATTAATTTCACACAATTGCACTTTTCAACTTGTCGCAAATAATTTTTAAAAGGAGCAAACATTTTATTGCCCATAAAATACATCACTTGCTGTCAGCCATGAATATTTTCCAAAAAAAAAACACAAAAAAACCCCAACTTATTGTCTCTGCTTTTTCCAAAAGTGTTAAACACATCCACACACAGATACACACCATCACATAACCCCGCAATTAAATAGTCAGCCAATTCTCTTACTGCAGGGGCTGTTTTCATTTCATTCATGGAATAGAGCGACGAGATTCAAAACTGTCAGTAAGACAATGAATTGTTTGTTTTCATAATTTGTTTGTTGTAAATATATGTCAGTCAAGGGTGTTTAGTTGTTCCTTGGTTTGTGTTGGATTGGGTTAGTGGGGTTTTACTGTGTGATAATTCTATGAATATCCCTTTGGCTTCATTTTCGAAAGATTTCCCAGTAGTAATAGTTTTCGCATTTGGTAGCCATGAGAGTTAAGGGTAAGTAATCCGCTTGGAATTTGCTCAATATTCATTATTATGCAACCTTATATTTACTGATATTAACTTTCTGAAATCTTTAGATAAAACCAGCCAAATGATATAACAGATCGAGTTATTACTCAAAAAAAGTAAATTTAGTTTATATTTGGGTTTTCACATAAACTCGACAGGTAAATATATGGATATTTGTATTGCATAATTCGACTCGAAAGAAAACGAAGAATATGAGTCCATTTTGAAAAAACTTTTGACTCATATCAGTTCCTTGAGGGTCCATTTTGAGTACTTTTGTCTTAAGTAAGATTTTCCGGAAGACCTTTAAAAATTTCATTAGGTGTCCTTGTGTTTAAATATGCACCCACATGCTCTTGCATGATTTTATGCATATTTACTATCTACATATGTGTGTAGTTGTAAGCAATCCTGTCTCAACAAAAATTTCAACATCTTACAAATAAATATCAAGTTCATTTGACATGGCAAATAAGACAATTAAGATTTTGTAAGAAAATTTTCTAGAGTTATTAGAAAATTAACATATTTATATGTAAATATTAGGGTTGATCTCCAAAAAAGAGTTTTCAATGTTTCAAAATAAAATAAAAGTTCACTGCCTTTTCAGATAAAATATATTCAAAGTATTGGCCATTGATAGCTTTGACCTTTTCCCATCTTTCTGGCAACATATGAATTCCGAGCCAAAATAACTGCTTATTTTTGAGGCCAACTACGAATAAAGCCAATATCGGATACTCTTATCCAAAGTGAAGCGTATCCTAGAGATAGCATTCTGTGTCGATCGAAACAAACAATAGTCGGTGGGTGAGGCGAAACTTCCCATCCACTTTTTTCTAAATAGTTTTTAACAGGTATTGCAACATGTTACCAAGCGTTGTCGTGATGAAAGATTACGGTTTCATATCTGGACCCATATTCGGGGCGTTTTTCGTCAAATGCTCGCTTCAAAAGAATCAGTTGATTTCGGTATAGGTTCCATATGGTGATGTAGCCAGATTTAAGTAGCTCATAACTGATAGGTCCAAAATACAGAGCATTACCTTAGCGCCATATATATTTGGCTTTGGTATCGATTCGGCCGGGCTTCAGATACGATCTTTTACGCTTCTGGTTATCCTAATAGATTAATTTTTCATCGCAAGAATAATTCGGTGCACAAATGATTTCTTTTATAGCGTTCAAATATCATTTCGGACATGCTAATCGTCTTTCAAAGTCACTCGGCTGCAATTCGTATGGTACCCAATTTACCTGCTTTTGGATGAATCCTGCTGAGTTTGCAAGCTCTTGTTGGGTTTGACAACAATCTTCCTGGATTAATGCCTCCAATTCTTGGTCTTTAAACTTTTTTGACTCACCTGGTCGATATTTATCTTTCATAGCAAAATTACCACTGTTGAACCGCTTAAACCATCTCTCGCACGTTAAAACCGATGGAACATATTCACCATAAGCTTTGGTGAGCAATCGGTGTATTTCCTTCATATGACGCTTGTTGGCACAAAATTCGACATTTCGAAGTCTCTCTAAGATCGCCCAAATTTTATTGATTGTATCCAAAATCCCCCGTAATGAATTTCTACCCCTAGAGTTCCTGATGCATGAAATATACCCAACGTGGCATTATTTTGCAAAAGTATTTCCTTATGGAAATATGTATATCAATTCATTATTTCAAGTTTCTACAAACATAGAGTCACGTACTAAATAAATATTCATAGGTGTTCGAATACATATCAGCTCTAACTCTGTATCTGTTGGAACTATTCGTTAAGAACATGTAGCGCTTTACAACAACTTCTGACCTACATTTAGATAATATGTCCCAAAATTTACGATTTTACAAATATTTGAACTGAATAGAAAATATATTTATTTTCTCTAGATTGTTGATTGCAATAATTCATAAGATAGGGAACAGCACATTGATCAAATGGCCTTCACGGCTTTGCTGGAATATACAGACTCTTTTGTCTATTTTGCACAAATGTTTCTCGTTGAGTTTTGTCCCTCAATAAACGGATACTTTTAGGCTTTCTGAAATAACCTTTTGACTTCAAATTACACCACAAAAAAGAAATCCAATGGTGTTAATAACACGATCTAGGGAGCCAATTTTTATCACAGCAACGGGTGATTAGACGACCAGCAAATATATGCTGCAGTAATTAAATGGTTTCACGGGCTACTTGTTGAAAACGCATGTAGTCCACATCAATATCATTTAATTAAGGTACAAAGAACTTTGTTATCATGTCGGGATAGCGAACACCAGTTTCTGTTAACAGCTTGGCCTAAACCATTTTCGAAGAAGTATGATCCAATTGTGTCTTCAGAAAAATATCTACTGCAAATTGGGTTTTGGATGCACTTGAGTTTCGACGATCAAATGTGGGATCTTTGAAACCAAAAAATTTGACAATATTGACATACCCATCAAGGTGAAAATGAAAATGGGTTGTTCTTTCGAGTAATGCTCCATTTTTTCAGCATTTGTTTTACGGCGCCAATGCGGTAAACTCAAATATTTCTTGAATTTTAGGAAACCCTTTAGCAGTATGAATTTGTCGATATGAATTGTAACATCGCTTTTCTATTGGTCTCATAAATATGAGTCAACTCTCTTCAGACACCTTCAAAATTTCGACTTGAACGACGCTACAAGTGTCCTTTAATTTGTCTACTTACTGTTCCATAGTGTAGAAAATTAAGTCAATCGTATAAACGATCTTTGATCTCCCAGTCTTCTCTCGATGGCATGATCGTTAATCCTCATCTCAGCAGATTTGAGGTGCCAATAGTCCATGTCTATAAAGGTAGAGTAACACTGCGTATTCAGTTTTTTATCATCGGGTCAGATGTTCTTTTAAATGAACGTCTTAGCTTTTGTTTGATACACATTTGAGATCAAATGTCTTATATATTATTTTTTGAAATTTAAAAGTCCATTTAAAAAGATATCTGACCCGATCTAAACAATTTAGAACGCAATTTAACTATGTATACTTTCACGTATACATCGACCATACTATTGGTGATATCGATAGTACTGTCGATTCGACCATACTATCAATTTTGTGGTCTTGATTCCTAGAATCAAGCAAATTGCGGCAATAGTTGTAGATCCTCGATATGCTCAGCTATCTTATTTACTTAATCATTATAAGTCACCAACAGATCAGACGTGGTTTAAGTACCTAAGTGTTCCCCCCATCTGGGATATATATCCAACTAATGTTCTCCCTAGAATCTTGACACAAAGGAGGACATATTGATTGGACTGTAGTCCTTTGTATAGCTACTTTCGTTATAAAAAGGCATGTCTAATTATGGTTAGACTTTTTCGGAAATTCCATTGTGCATTTTTCAATAAGTGCTAGTCGAAAAATATCTCCCGACAAGCTAGCCTCATTTGTCTACTGTCAAAATACTAGATTTGAGTAAAAATGGGCGTACCACGCCCCCTTTTTTGTAATGATTTTCGAAAAAAAATTATTGTTTACAAAACTATATTTACTAAAACTCACCCTTTATAATTTGGCATTTATATTTCTGTCATAGCTATGGTAAAACAAATATTTTAAGAAATAGTTTCATTAATTGAAATAAACTTAAATTTTAGTTGAGATTATCGAAAACTTTTTTGGCTGCATTCAAATGCTGCTAACCTAATAAATTCTAGTAAACTGTAACAGTGTGGACAGTAGATATTCATACAAAAAATAAACAGGGACTGCAATTCTATTCGAAAGTAAACCTTTTTGAAATATAATTTATTAACCATACAAATTCGAAAAATTTTCTTTTCGAATCGAATTACACAATTTTTTTGGAACATATATTTTTAAAAATAGAAATTCTTATGAGTAAACCAACAAAATAAGACAAGAAAGTTAATTTTATTAAAAAAATTAATTTTTTGCCTAGTTAAACTTTTTGAACCGAAAGACCATACAATTTCATAGACCTATAACTTAAATGTATAAATCATTACACAGAGAAAACAGAATTATGATAGCAACCGAATTTGTTGCCAATCGAATGATTCTACCTTAGTGACCGAATTTTACAGTTGTGGCTATAGAATTTTAAAACCTGTAACAAAAGTTTCGTTGCTTTAATCGAAATTCTTCTTTGTCAATTGTCTTTCTGTTGATAGAACCGAAAAATTCTATGTGTACAACCGAATCATTCGATTGGCAACAAATTCGGTTGCTATCACGAATCTGTATTCTCTGTGTAGAATATTTTAAATTCATGGCAGTTCTTAAACAAATATTGCTTCTATTCTCTAACTTTTCCATACATAGTTTATAAAGATAGTTCTTGGAATTCGCAAGTGCTTTTTGAGGGTTACACTGTAGTATTTTTTTAATCCATTTATTTAGTTTTGCTTGTCGTTGATGTTTAAACAAACTAACAAGTTTTTGTACATACTTTAATTAAATTTGAAACAACAAATGTTAAAAATTCATAAACATTATTTTGACAGCTAAGATGCCCCTAAAAACCATTGTCTAAATAATGTTAATTAAAATTGCTTTTTTTTTCGTTTATTTACTACACAAAAGCCACAAACTTGAAAGAGAAAACAATATTAAGAAACAAATTAAAACATAAAATAAAATTAGCAAATCAAAAAAGTAGTTATATAAATATAGTTATCCAAAGTTAGGCAATAAGTTCAACAAGCATATGTGGGAGTATTACAAGGAAATTTTTAAATTCAATCTTTTAGCAGCACCACTAAAATATTGGCTTTCTACTTTTCATTACTACTATCAAATATGGACCGATACTCACAAATGTTGCAACCAACATGTTGGTAGAAAGATTGAGGTTCATATAATACGTGTTTATGCCCAACTTCATCACGATATTGATTGAATTTTCTAGTTATTTTCTGAGGGGGACCTTGTATGGGGGCAAGGGACAAATGTTGCCCGATTATTGCCATACTTTACAGTATAATTTCAAAGTACTTAGGACTAATTTAGGATTGCCGCATAATCAACATATTTATGGCTGTTCAAACAGTATTTCGGGGGGATATTTGTATGGAGGCTAGGTGAAATCATGGTCCGATATTGCTCACTTTCTAATCTTATCAACAGAGAATATTTGTGAACATTTTCAGCCTGATAGCTCCTGTGGTTTGGACACTATCGTGTTTTCAATAGACACACAGACGGACGGACATAGCTATATCGTCCTAGAATCTTATGAGGGCCCATAGTGTTTATACTTTTTGGCTCTACGACCAATATTTTGATATATTAGTAACGAAATGAGTATTTGAGGAAAGTTTCAGCCAGCTAGCACTTTTCGTTTGGGACCTAGCGTGTTTTCAAAATACAGACGGACGGACGGAAGGACGTAGCTAGGTCGTCTTAGAATCTTACTAGGACTCATAATGTTTATTCTTTTTGCTTCTACGACCAATATTTCAATATGTTACAAACGGAGTGAAAAGTGCATTGGTAGCAAACATGTAATTGTATCATTTGTAGAAAAACTTTTTAACTTAATTCTTAACTTTGTTTTAAAATTGGAATTTATATGGTAAAATACTCTTTATGACCCTAAACACTTTTTTAATTTAATTTTTGTTACAACATTTTCAGCTTGATAGCTCCTTGGGTTTGGACCCTATTATGATTTCAACAGACAGACGGACGGACGGACATGGCTAGACCGCCTTAGAATCTTATGAGGAACCCTTATTTTTCAACTTTTTGGTTCTTCGACCAATATTTCGATATGTTACAAACGCAATGACAAAATCATTCATTCCGTTTGTAACATAGATGAAAAACCGAAAATGCAGTCTAACTATATGAAGTATGTACTATCAAACGTATACGGACTTTATTATCAAGTGTTAAAAAATTGTCCGCTTTTTTCTAAACCTAAAGTATATCGGTATCAAAGATGTAATTGCCTTGTTAACTAATTCTATATATCTGAATTTTTTGAACCATTTGAAGAAAAACTTTTTAACTTAATTCTTAACTTTTTTTTAAAGTTGGAATTTATTTCGTAAAATACTCTTTATGACCCTGAACACTTCCATTTGCCTTAAGTTAATTTTTGTTACAACTTTTCTGCTTTAGTTTTATTAAAAACAAAAAAAAAAACATAATTTAAGTTAAGAGCAAGAAAAAAAAACTTATTGCGTTTTTATGTCTTTAAGGCAAATTTTTTATAACCCCAAAACCAAAGACGACGAAGAAAAAGGGAAAAAAATAAATAAAACACAAGAAACCAAAACAAATAAATAACAAACCCTTGGCTTGCATATCAAGATGCTTGGCTAAAGATATACTAATTTAAAAAAAATATTTTAATATTGGTCAGAGGTGAAAGTAATGTCTGTAATATGTCTGTAAACAGAGAAAATCTAAGCTAGCCTACAGATTTAAATGTGTGATTACTTGGGCAGGCCTTGAATTATTTAATTGACGAATTATTATTGGCAGAATCCATCTCCGATTTTAGCGAAAATCAATATATAATAACTGAAAAATTTCGTTAAAATCGGAGGTGACAAATCCGACTGCTGTCCTCTTTGGAATGGATCATTCTTATTATTGTTTTCTCTACTTACTGTCCTAATCAAAAATAAAGCAGGCCTTCGTACATTACCTTTCGCCAACAAAATCGCTAGTTGAAATTAAGATTGTTAACAACCAAAATCAATTCAGTTGCTCTGTACTGCAGGATAATGGCTCTATTTAGTGGTTGCGGAACTAGTTCTAGCTACTGAACACCACATGCAAAACCAGCTGTTGATTTTTTTATGAAACTACTTTTACCCCGCCCCCCATCTTTATATCGAAAAAACATTCATGCAAAACTCTTACACGTAGTCGACAAGAAACTGTATGCCAAGCAAAATGAAAAATAAGAAAAGTAAACATATAAAATGAAAATAATACTAAGAATTTCCTACATTATTTCTAACAACATACAACCAAAATAAGAAAAACCAAAATGCAAAATAATTTTTTTAGTTTTTGTTCATACAACTCAGCTCGTATGTTTTCCAAACAGGCCCTTAAACCATGAAAACTGAATCAAAACAACAACTACTAAACTTCTACTAAATTCGTGAGTGGCCAATTGTATAAGGACATAGCAAGAATATATCATTTAGCAATCGGACTGGTAGTTTAGAAGATATAGTTTTATTACTAATTTTTTGTGATCATTGTACCGCTTATCCACTGTCAAATCGACCACAAATAGAAAAGTTCTTGTTGAAAAACGTGTATTACCTACAAATCTGAGGATATTTATAAGGATCAAATTCCTTTGTAGTTTTTATAAAACAGTGAAAAACAATCCACATTGCGACAGTGCTCCAGCGACACTTCAAAAATTAATGTTAAAAATGTTATATAGGCAACATGATTTTTTATGAATTTCTATGTTAGGTAAATTCTCAGCGAGTTGTTTAGTTTTCCCTAATTTATTTGACACGTAAAAAACATAAGGTAGATATGTTATATATCAATGGATAGAGGATTTTGTCTACTTTTCAAAAAATTATATATATTTTGACAATTAAAAAATTCATGGAATACTTTTTTGAAAAATATGACAAAAAATGCTTTTTATTGAATTTTGCATAGATACAAATTTTTCAAATTGAAATAAAATTTTTATTTATGAATATTTTTTAATAAAATTTCACAGTTATGTAGATTTTTCTGTTCAAAATGGAAAAATAAAAACAAATTTTGAAATTTGTTATCAAGTATCCCTCAATTTCCAAAAAAAATCTTGAAAAATCCCAAAAATGGGAATTTTTCGTTTTTTGGCTACAATATCTATACCAGGGGCGGGGTTATCGGAACCCTTTACAAAATAATTAAGAACTTATTGGGCCATCTAAAATAGGTTACCTTATTTTGATATCGAGTATGCGATTTGAGAATTTTTGCCCTAATGTTGAATTTTACATAAAAAATAGGCATTTTTTGAATGGACCTGATCCCGTCGGTATCAAAAATTATAAATGTTTTTTACATTTAAAATATTTGGCGTAAAGTTAGCTTTTCGAAAAGTACAAATTCATTATACATCCTCTTAGAAATTTTTTAGATAACTTAAAAAGAATAAAAGTACTTTTTTCCCAAAAAAATTGCCAAAAATCACCATTTTTAATTTTTTTAAATTCAAATGAATATAACTTTGGACTCAGACATGATTTTAAACACTTCTTTCTTTATTTGATATATAGATCTATTGTTAATCCTATAAAAGAAAAATGGATAAAATCGGGGAATATTTGGAACCGCGGTCACCAAAAAACTGGAGTAGGGTGGGTAAAAATGTTGAAAATTAAATTTTCAAAGCTATAAGAGATAATTGATAACTACGACGAGGTTTTATGAAGTGCTCGACGAGGAGATTCTAAATGTGCAATTTTTTTTAAATCGTAACACAAACGAAGAAATAGGATCATTTTAAAAAGTGAACATACCCAAAGTGTCCCACTTTGGGAACCCCTGGTCCCGCTCCTGGTGGGCTCATGAGGTCCAAATTCAAAACTCAAATTCGACTACACTACCTCTTTGCGCAATTTCATTCAAATCGGCGTAAGGGTTTAGAAGTTACAGATTTATTTCCATCTTTTTTTATTCTCATACCACTGTGCGCTGTTAGAATTAACATGAACTTTATTACGAGTGTATTATAAAGTGTATGGAGTAGGAGAAAGAACGAATCCTTTCGGTGCACCTGAATTAATCTTGATCCCATATTTACCAGACAACAAAATCACTTAGTTTAGATAAAAGTGCAACATCTAGAGCCACCATATTTCTTTCGGAACGACAAAATGGTTACATCCCCGTTAATCTCTACGCTAGAGATTACACTAACTCTAAGTAATCTAGAGAGTAGTGAGTTTCCATTTGTTTTGATTTGAATAGCTATTTATCTACTTTAACTTGACCAGTTCCTGTTTCATACAAATACATTGTTTACAACTATGTAGCGTCCATGTAGGAGTATGTATGTATGTTTGTGTGCCTGTTAATGTGTGTTGTGGTGTTAGTTCTCGTATGTATTAAATAAATTTCGAAAATAACAGGAAACGGAAGGCAGTGGCTAAAAACAAATTCAATTTGCTTAGTTTATATTCGAATTCCATGAAAATGAATAAAGCATTCTTTTTTTTGTTGTTCCTTGTTTTATCCAACCCCCCTCCCCTTCTCTCACTCTACTTAACACTCTAAAATAATTCATATATACTTTTAGCCAAACATGGAAGGGGAGGAACTCCTTTTAGAAATACCATGTATATCAGTTTGTGTGTGTTTGTTTGTCTGTGCATTTTTAGAGTGGGTGTTGCTGGTAATTTTGGGTATTTTTTTTTTCAATATTCATGTTCATGTATAAAATTAGATTCGACTAATTTTGTATAAATATTTATACATTTCTTAGTGTAGAGACAGGTAATTAGAATTTTTGATGTTACGCTATTATGGTTTTAACACTGGCAATGTAATTAACTGGTGATTTAGGAGCATTTGAATTTCATTAAATAGAAAATTATATTTGGCAATTATTTGTAAGCAGATTTTCGAAAACTAAATTTTACAAATATGAGACCTTGAGCAAAAGAGTTAATTCAAAATGTTGACAAATCAAAAATGTGTAATTATGCTTAATAATACAAATAAGCTTGAGTGTAACAAGTAAAAGAGCTATTTTATAAAGGGGTTTGCAATATCTTTAACCATGTTGTCTATATTAATGGCATAGTAATCCAGATATAGATAGAAAAATAGGTCAAAATCGAGGTGGTCGTGGTTTTTTTCTTATATCTCAACCATTTGTGGGCCGATTTTCTCGATTTTAAATAGAAACTGACCCGGGCCTATAGCGGATATATTGATGTAGGAATCATGTATGTAAGTTATTTAGGGGCTAGAGAAAGATGATTTCAACATACAGACGTACATGGCTATATCGAGTCCGCTATCTATAACGCAAATGAAAGATGTAGAATGATGTGAAATAGAAACAACATTTTAGAGAACTTTAACCTTCAATATCTAGTGCAGCTTATTCTTGAAATATATATTATTGTAATTTTTGAACCTTGATCATTTCTAACGCATCAAAGTTCATCAAAATAAGGTGTTGATGCTTTTATCATTATCATGCATAGTTAAATTTACAAATACTCTGCGGAACTAAAGCTATTTCCTCTTCACCCTCCATAAAAACTCATTAAAATATAAAAATCCATTAAATAAAACAAATGAACACAGCATCCATTCATTTGTCTACTGTTACCAATTATTAAAATAACTTTTAACAACCTCGACATACTTTTCTTTTTTAAACAACAAATATTTATAAAAGTCTCTAAATCTCTCTCTCTCTCATCATTTGCAATTTGACATTAAATTTATTTTTATTTCGTTCATTCATTTCATTTACTACATATATAAATATATTTATGTAAAAATGCTTTTTTGTTCATTATGCTACGGGTTTTTTTATGTTCAAAATTTATACACATTTCAAATTATTCCAAAAGACTCAAATAAATCTCTAAATACAAACAACATAAATGGAATTGCAACCAAATATCAAATATTTTTAATAGAGTGTCATAAAAACGATAATAATAATAAAAACAACATAGACATAAAGAAGAACACTAACATCATCGAACTATTGTACATTTAGACGAGCCGGACTAAATATTAGAAACAATCATTTTAATCACAGGCCATTTTATGGTCTGTTTTATTGTAAATGACTGTACTTGAGCAATGTCTATTTAGTAAAATTTGTAAAGCAAATATTTTTTTGACAATTCTCCAAAAACTGAACAAGAGACAATTAAAATAAATAAAAATAAACTTTAGTTATGTTTAAGTTAATTTGCGTATGAAAAATCGCTTTAGAGTTGTGAAAAAGTGATCACTATTGATCGTCCTTTTTCCATTTGGACCACTATTTATTGACTTATAGCCACTTTTAATTTTTAGTTGATTATCATAAAAAATAAATTTTTGGCTGAAAATATATTGATCACAGATGATCGTCCTTTTTTCATTTGGACCGCTATTTACCGACATATAGCTACTTTTATGTTTTTCTTGATTTTCATATAAAAAATCGATTTTTGGTTGAAAATATAAGTGATCACAGATGAACGTCCTTTTTCCGTTTGGACCATTATTTACCGACTTATAGCCACTTTTATGTTTATCTTGATTTTCACATAAAAAAATCGATTTTTGTTTGAAAATATAAGTGATCACAGATGATCATCCTTTTTCCACTTGGACCATTATTTACCGACTTATAGCCAATTTTACGATTTACTTGATTTTCATATAAAAAATCGATTTTTGGTTGAAAATATAAGTGATCACAGATGATCGTCCTTTTTCAATTTGGACCATTATTTACCGACTTATAGCCACTTTTATGTTTTTCTTGATTTTCATATAAAAAATCGATTTTTGGTTGCAAATATAAGTGATCACAGATGAACGTCCTTTTTCCGTTTGGTCCATTATTTACCGACTTATAGCCACTTTTATGTGTTTCTTGATTTTCATATAAAAAATCGATTTTTGGTTGAAAATATAAGTGATCACAGATGAACGTCCATTTTCCATTTGGACCACTATTTACCGACTTATAGCCACTTTTATGTTTTTCTTGATTTTCATATAAAAAATCGATTTTTCGTTGAAAATATAAGTGATCACAGATGATCGTCCTTTTTCCATTTGGACCAGTATTTACCGACTTAAAACCACTTTTAAGTTTTTCTTGATTTTCATATAAAAAATCGATTTTAGGTTGAAAATATAAGTGATCACAGATGATCGTCCTTTTTCCATTTGGACCATTATTTACCGACTTATAGCCATTTTTATGTTTTTCTTGATTTTCATATAAAAAATCGATTTTTGATGGAAAATATAAGTGATCACAGATGATCGTCCTTTTTCCATTTGGACCACTATTTACCGATTTATAGCCACTTTTATGTTTTACTTGATTTTCATATAAAAAATCGATTTTTGGTTGAAAATATAAGTGATCACAGATGATCGTCCTTTTTCCATTTGGACCATTATTTACCGACTTATATCCACTTTTATGTTTTTCTTGATTTTCATATAAAAAATCGATTTTTGGTTGAAAATATAAGTGATCACAGATGAACGTCCTTTTGCCATTTGGACCATTATTTACCGAATTATAGCCACTTTTATGTTTTTCCTGATTTTCATGTAAAAAAATCGATTTTTGGTTGAAAATATAAGTGATCACAGATGAACGTCCTTTTGCCATTTGGACCATTATTTACCGAATTATAGCCACTTTTATGTTTTTCTTGATTTTCATATAAAAAATCGATTTTTGGTTGAAAATATAAGTGATCACAGATGAACGTCCTTTTGCCATTTGGACCATTATTTACCGACTTATAGCCACTTTTATGTTTTACTTGATTTTCATATAAAAAATCGATTTTTGGTTGAAAATATAAGTGATCACAGATGATAGTCCTTTTTCCATTTGGACCATTATTTACCGACTTATATCCACTTTTATGTTTTTCTTGATTTTCATATAAAAAATCGATTTTGGTTTGAAAATATAAGTGATCACAGATGATCGTCCTTTTTCCATTTGGACCATTATTTACCGAATTATAGCCACTTTTATGTTTTTCCTGATTTTCATGTAAAAAAATCGATTTTTGGTTGAAAATATAAGTGATCACAGATGAACGTCCTTTTGTCATTTGGACCATTATTTACCGACTTATAGCCACTTTTATGTTTTTCTTGATTTTCATATAAAAAAATCGATTTTGGTTTGAAAATATAAGTGATCACAGATGATCGTCCTTTTTCCATTTGGACCATTATTTACCGACTTATAGCCACTTTTATGTTTTTCTTGATTTTCATATAAAAAATCGATTTTTGGTTGAAAATATAAGTGATCACAGATGATCGTCCTTTTTCAATTTGGACCATTATTTCCGACTTATAGCCACTTTTATGTTTTACTTGATTTTCATATAAAAAATCGATTTTTGGTTGAAAATATAAGTCACAGATGATAGTCCTTTTTCCATTTGGACCATTATTTACCGACTTATATCCACTTTTATGTTTTTCTTGATTTTCATATAAAAAATCGATTTTTGGTTGAAAATACAAGTGATCACAGATGATCGTCCTTTTTCCATTTGGACCACTATTTACCGCTTTATAGCCACTTTTATGTTTTACTTGATTTTCATATAAAAAATCGATTTTTGGTTGAAAATACAAGTGATCACAGATGATCGTCCTTTTTCCATTTGGACCACTATTTACCGACTTATAGCCATTTTTATGTTTTACTTGATTTTCATATAAAAAATCGATTTTTGGTTGAAAATATAAGTGATCACAGATGAACGTCCTTTTTCCATTTGGACCATTATTTACCGACTTATGGCCACTTTTATGTTTTACTTGATTTCCATATAAAAAATCGATTTTTGGTTGAAAATATAAGTGATCACAGATGATCGTCCTTTTTCCATTTGGACCACTATTTACAGACTTATAGTCACTTTTATGTTTTAATTGATTTTCATATAAAAAATCGATTTTTGGTTGAAAATAAAAGTGATCACAGATAATCGTCCTTTTTCCATTTGGACCATTTTTGGTTGAAAATATAAGTGATCACAGATGAACGTCCTTTTTCCATTTGGACCATTATTTACCGACTTATAGCCACTTTTATGTTTTAGTTGATTTTCATATAAAAAATCGATTTTTGGTTGAAAATATAAGTGATCACAGATGAACGTCCTTTTTCCATTTGGACCATTATTTACCGACTTATAGCCACTTTTATGTTTTTCTTGATTTTCATATAAAAAATCGATTTTTGGTTGAAAATATAAGTGATCACAGATGAACGCCCTTTTGCCATTTGGACCATTATTTACCGACTTATAGCCACTTTTATGTTTTAGTTGATATTCATAAAAAAATCGATTTTTGGTTGAAAATATAAGTGATCACAGAAGATCGTCCTTTTTCCATTTGGAACACTATTTACCAACTTATAACCACTTTTATGTTTTTCTTAGCACTTATGATAAATGACCAAAATTCATATTAAATTTAGCTTTTATATTTATTAAAAGTTAAAGGTTTCTTTAGAAATGTGAAGTGTGTCAAAAACAACATCTCACCCTTATCAGATTTGTTAACAAAACTTGATAAAGTCACTGAAAAATTACACCTAAACATAAACTAAACATCTCTACAAACCCAGATGTTTTCACTTTTTTTCATTTTATTTTATATTTTTTAAACACATCATTATCAAATAGTGATTTTATGAACAACGTAATACATTCGTGTTACATTGGGTATCTTTATGTTACAAATGTATTGTCTAATTTAAACCTATATTCCTGTAAAAGTTTTATTAAAGTGTCGAAAAAAACCTTGAAATATTTTTCAAGACTTTATGATTTTTATGATTGTGTTATGTATGAGTACATATCTTATAAAAACTTTTCCCTTTTTAGGCTTTAGTTGTTTTACTTTTAAGCTTTTAGCATGTTGTTTTCACAAGTGTTACAATTCGATATGATATTTTTTGTAAAAGAAACAATCTTTGTTTTTTTTCTTGGTTGTGTGTTTTAAAATAAGATTAAGACAGATTTTCTAACCTTTTTTGATGGTTGATTTCCTTTAAAAGCAGCACATGCCAGGGGTTCAAAGTAAGTATGTAATGTTAAGAAGCCCCATTTCTTTCTGTGTTCCACTTGTATAGAAAGGATAATTTATATTACTTAAATATAATATAAAATATGGCTAAACAAGTGTTTTAAGACACTTGTTACCAGATATTTGAAGGGATTAATTTAAACCAATACAATTATGTCTTTAAATTGGAAAATAAAGAGGTTGATATTTTGCGATTGACAAATGTTCTTTACAGTTTCAAAAAACTTTTATTATCCCAGATGATTTAGAATAGAATAAAAATATTTTTATTTTCTTTAAATTTTTGAATTTATAATTACAACTTCATTTGTATTTTTTTTTTTATCAAACTCTAAAATATTTGATGGTTTTACATGAAACATGATGTCAGTTGACACGACAACCAACCGCATTGTGGTTAAAAACAGTAATTAACGCTAATTTTCCAAATTAAAACCAAAAACAGGACTGAGGTATTTCTAGCTAAACTACATATTGCCCATTTTAAACCACATGCAATAAACGCATGATTTGTATTATAAATACATATTGCACCACCTCATGGATAATAATTTCTGTAAATAGATACATTACAGTATGAGATTTATAATAAAAGTTTTTTTTGCATTTTTATACGATAACACTATGTTTCTAGTCTGTAAGGATTATTTGTATCCATAGACTAAGTGAATTTAATAAATAAATCAAACATATTTTGACTGTAAACAACATTAAAATGTTCATCGAATTTTGTGCAGCAAAGCGTCATATGCAGGAAGTTTTGTTTAACGTCTTTAATTTGGAAAAAAGTGCCGCTGAAGCACACCGATTACTCACCGAAACTTATGATGAATGTGTTTCATTAACATGCGAGAGATGCTTTGTGTGGTTCAGTAGTGGTGATTTTGACATGGAAGACAAAGATCGCCAGGTTAGCCATAAAAGTTTGAAGAGCAAGAATTGGAGGCATTACACCATGAAGATTAGTTGTAAAACTCAACAAGAGCATGCAAAATCATTGGGTGTTACTGAAGCAGCAATTCAGTCGTTTGCAAGCAGCAGGATTCATCCAAAAGCAGGGAAATTGGGTACCATACGAATTGAAGCTGAGAGACGTTGAATGAAGATTTTGCATGTTCGAAATAATGCTTGAAGGCTATAAAAGAAAATCATGTTTGCACCGAATCTTTACTTGCGATGAAAAATAAACCCATTACGATATCACGAAGCCTAACAGACCGTATGTGAAGCCCGGCCAATCAGCCGAATCGACACCAAAGCCATAACGTAATTCTCTGTTTTTGGTGGGGTCAAAAATTATAAGATACTGAAATCTGACCAGAACATCGTTTGAAGCAAACATTGGCCGAAAAACGCCCAGAATATGCGGCTAGACATCTTGCAATACCTTTTAAGTTTTTTAGAGAGCAGTGGTTGTGAAGTTCTGCACCGTCTCACTACTATTTATTTCGATCGATGCAGAACGCTCTCTCTGGGATACGCTTCACTTTGGTACAGAAATTGGCTAGATTCGTTGTTGGTCTGAAAAGATGAGCAGTTCTTTTGGCGCGGAGTCCATATGTTGCCGGAAATATGGGAAAAGGTTATAGTTAACAATGGCGTATACACTGAATAAATTTAAATTGTAAAAATTTTTACAAATAAAAGCTAAAAATATAGAAATAAGAAAAATAAAGAAATCTTAAAATGGGTTCCAAAGTAAAATCGGCGAATAGCTTGGATCGTTGCCGGAACGCGAAGTGTTGTTGAACTCTATAGCCAATAGGGTATTCATTCGATTAATGATCGTTCGATTAATCGAATAATTTCTTACGAATAATTATTCGAACAATTTAAAAGTTGCCATTTTCGAATAACGAATAATTCGAACAATTTTATGTAGAATAATCGAATAAAACGAATAAATGTTCATTATATATTTAAATTTATTAAATTGCTTAAAATTTTTCATAAATTCAAAATTCTATTGTTTCTGAACAAATATTTTGTATTGTTTCTAAAAAATCTTTAAAAAATTTTAACTTAGGACTTGAACCAATGAAAATAAAAGGTACGGAATAAAATATTTGTTATTTTGCTGGCGAAATATTAGAAGAATCGCAATTAATAATCAAAATATTAACTTAGATTAAAGTGGTGTTGAATGTGATTTTGAAATGGTCGTCGAAAGTGATATTGAGGATGACATTTATAATGATTACATTGAAATAGATGAAGGCCATGATCTTAAAATATATGTATACCTATAAGTGATGTTATTAACCGCGTACGTAAGTGTTGCAAAATAACACTAATATAGCTAAGTAACGTTTTGTTGCAAGAAAAGCATGGAGTTCGTCTTATACATGATTTTGAACATCGTTGAACATCTTTGTCTAACATGGTAATAAACTTTTTGCGTATTTGTAAATGCGTCAATCATGCACTGCCTGACTTCAAATTAGCCACGTTCACTGACAATGATATCAAACTTTGGACAGATTCCCCTTGTTGTGTAATTCCCCATGACAATTTTATTAAGCAAAGATTCGGCAACGTTGATAGAGCTTGAGGGTATAATACAAATTGTTATAAATAATTTAGAAATATTGAATAAATAATTAGTTACTCAATTTAAAACCCGAAATAATGAACGACATAAAAATGTTCTTAATACATTTATATTGTATTTGAATTTAGGATCATGTCCAACTAGCTCAAATTTTTTGAAGCATAGCTCCAAAACGGAAACTAAAGAGTTTGCTAGTCAATTGTTTTGTAGATTGTTCGGGAGTTAATCTGATCAGAATATTTCTGTTGAAAATTTAATGACGACTTTGTATTCGGTTGTTTTTTAACATTATCAATACTTGAATTGTTAACATTAACGTAATTTTTTGTTATTCTTTAACAATAAGATATTAAAAACCTACATCAAAAGTTCATTCTTTACTTTTTTAAAAAAATTTAAATTATTCGAATAATTCGATTAATTTCAAACGTGTGTTCGAATTATTCAAACAAGTTAAAATCTCTTAGTCGAATTATTCGAACAAGAGAAAAGTCGAATAATTCGAATACCCTAATAGCCAACCTGATGATTTGTTAAAGCAAAGTCAATAAATAACAGCTGTAGCTTTAAATATATGGCCGCCAACAACTGTTAAGTCCGGAAGTTTGCCTGCCAGCAAATATTGGGAAAAACTGTAAAGAGGGCAAAAAATGCATTAACAGTGGGCTTAGTTAAAGAGTTAAAGTTATTGAAACACTATATAAAAAGTATGTATATCGAACCAATTTATAATAAATACGAAGCTTTTGTTGAAATTACTTGAACGAGACATTAACACAGTGTCGCGTTATAAATGTCGTGTGCAAAATCAATAGTACTATTCAATATTTTTTTACTTCAAGGGCATTCAAATGTCACGTTCTTGATCGTCCTATCCATATATCATAACTGATTGTAAGGACTACCAAAAAATTAACAAAAAACAATTTTTACATGCTTTCTCCCATAGGGTTAAAATTTCCGAAAAGTGCCAAACACCTGTCAGCTTTTTTTTAAATCGAGTAAGATTCATTTTTAAGTTTTTCTGGTAACTGCTTTCTTTTGGAAGATATAAGGTAACAAAATTTACCCGCTTTTGCCTCTTTTTTACCCCCTAAACATTCGAATTCCCAATTGAGCTATGCAATGATGTATCAGTCAGTAACGTTACGCGTTTATAAATTTGTTAGATTAATTTGTGTTTACATGAATCCTTTTTGTGCTGAATTTTATGTTACTTTTAGCGTCTAAACGATTTCCGGGAGTATGTCTTATATTGTTCTTGAGTCTAATGTTATTATTTTGTCTACACAAACTTATGCTAAATGCCGTATATTATTAACACATTTATGAGAGTACAGTTCAGAAAATTGCAACATATTCTGAATTGACATTTGAATGAGGGATAGGAGAAATCATGAAACGTTTTCAACTTTAATTGTATTCGTCCTTTGTCTAAAATAAACTTATAGCTAAATTTTATTATGTTATCTTTAAAATTGTGACTTTGTCCAAAATTGTATATGGACCTACAGAAGGATGGACATTCTAATTGAATTCAGAATAAGATTTTGAGTGAATTTTTATACCTTAAAGTGTGCAAAGGTCCGTTATTGGGGCTGCTTGCATAATAATATCCTCCCCTCTATAGAGGTTTAGGATATAAAAAGTTGTTCCAAATATATATATTTACTTTTATGATCGTGTAAATAATACTACACCATTTTTCATTGAAATTGAGAAAATTCCAAATGAAATTGAGAATTTCCATTTTAAACAATTTATAGTTTATTTTAATTATATAAATTATTTTAAACTAAAAAAACAAAATTAACGATTATATCAGATGTGGACAGATGTGGTGGTCTGGATAGAGAGGCCAATTTCAATATATTTTGTCGTAGAAAACATGGTTGGTCTCGTGTTGGATCCCGATCAGTTCTTTCGATACCTACTTCCCGTGGCCCCGACATCCACCTGATAGGTACAATTGGTACCGCATGCATTATTCAAATGTATAGTCGCAGAGGTTCGTTCACTGCCGATAGCGCAAACGAATGTGTCCAAAGTGTTGATAGCAAGAGTTAGGTAATCAGTTATCTGAACTCGTTTTGTTATATGACAATGCCCCTTGCCACAGTCGTTTATGTGAAATTTTCGACAACTATCCAGCAACACATTGAGTCCCTATTCACCAATGCTTAACCCTATTCAAATAATTTGGTCCAAAGTCAAAAGTATTGTGAAGTCAAAGATGAATATAAGTACCAACCGTAAATTCTCCTAATGTAGGAGAGCAGAGGATTTTATATCTTCAAGAATTAATTAACGATTCCAAGTCCTATATAACTATGTACTGGAGATTGCAGTAGAGCTATATAACATACAACATCATTCCACCAAAGTGCTTTCGAATTGCAAGAGTGCTTTCGAATTGCAAGATATTAAATTCGATATTAAAAATTAGTTTTTGCTTTTATTTCAACTTAATTAAATGTCAATATAGTTTCTTTTGCAGTCAAATGTCATTCATATCAAGAAACGAACACGAACTCATACATACAAGATAAAATTAAACTAAAAACGAAATAAAATTTAATAATGAAATTTTAGTTTTTCTCCACCATTATATTATGTGTGACAATTATGTTCTAGATGTTTTACCAAAAATCATTCCTTGACTTTTTTTCTTCCTCTCCCCTTTTGTGTAAGTGTGTTTATTTAAATGGATATGAGTGTGTATATGTATGTGTGTAGAAAAAAAACAAAGAGAAGAAGAAAATTTTCAGTTGACATTTAATTTACACAAGTTTCTGCTTTGAAATGTTTGTAGTTTTAGCAACCGCAAATCTACACAAACCATAGCTTTGTCTTAGTAAAATTATTATGTCTGGTTTTAATGTAACCGCACAAAACAAACACACTTACACACACACACACTTACACATTAACACATACAAACAAACTTTTGTAAGGACATACATGCATACACACACACAAACACTTCCTATCTTACATATTTATTTGTTCAAGGATACTAAAGGATGCTAAAAACAAAAACTTTTTGCTCATTTTAATGTTTAAAACTCTTGACTGGAAAAGGGTGTTGGTAGTATGTTCGAGGAAACTGGCAGGCTTTGGCAGTCATTCAGTCAGCCTGCCTGCCAGCCAGCCATCCAGGCGAGTGGCCAACAGGCACTTGGGAACAAGAGCAAGAAAATTTGTTAAATTTAGTTGTCAGTTTTTTTTTTTAAAAAATGTTTTTTTCACTTTTTTAGTTTGTCCATTTGTTTTTGTATTTTACTCTTGAAATTTGCAAATTGTTGAGTGTGTATGTTTGTCTGTATTAGTTTTTTTTTGGCTACTTTCCTAACAGTGTCTGTTTAATTGAGCAAAATTAAGTTGTGTCGTTTTTTTAGTTTTGAGTTTGTTGCATGTTTTTCTTGTACTTCCAACGTGGTTTTCTAAAATTTTATTAAACTTTGTTTAAAATGACAAATTCAATAAGTAACAATATGAACATTTATCCAAATTTGTTATAAAAAAAACAAACATTTTCGCTTTGGTTTGTCTTTTATGGAGTTTAAAAGTTCAAATTGTATATAAGAATGATGTAAAATTTAGCCGATTATACAATTTATACCATATCGATTTCCTTAAAATCCTTTTATTTTGCATGCAGGATATTTTTTTGATAAAAATTTTTCTATAATTTTTATATTTTGTATAGATAGACTGTTGATATTTGCTAATTAATAGTTAGCATTTTTGTCCAAGAAAAGCTTAGTGAATCCTAGCAAAATGCAAAATCTAAGGGTTGGTGTATAATATTTGAGCTTTTTGTGTTGTATAAATAGTTGACATGTTAAAATACTTACATTCACGTCACGTTTGTAATAAGCATCAGTTCAAATAATTTCAACAAAAGATTCGTAATAATTATTTATTGGTTCGATTGATTCCAATTGTGTATGTAGTTTAAATACACAGTCCAGAACGCGACATTTGTACGCCATTGATATTTTCATTCTTGTTTCCATTTTAGCAGCACAATGTTTAGGACAAGAGGTATGTTTTACTTTGTGGTTTTCAAAATATTAGCAATACAACTTTGGATCCAGAACGTGATAAAAAAAATAGAAATCATTTTCGACGACGTCAAAAGCCTAAAATTTATCAATCGATTAAAATTTAAAAATTTCGGTTTATTGGAGATTGGGCTGAATAATAGATTCGGTTTGAAAAAAAAAGATTTAGGTCGGACTAAAATCATTCTAATGATCTTAAAAAAATCAAAAAATTCACTGGTATTCACTCACTTTTGAGGCTATGTGTACAAATGTGCACAATAAACTCTAAGAGCAAGAAAAGCTATATTTTCAGTTTTTTTTTAAACAAAAAAATGCTATTTTCACATAAAAAACATATTTTTTGCTTTAATTTCTTATTATAACTCCGTAACTACTGGGCCGGTTGAAACACAATATACATATATATGAAATTTTATACATAGCATGGGGAAAATGTTTTCAAAATGCAATCATTCGAAACAATAACATTAACTACTCAATTTTATGTATATCAAACAAAAAACTAAAATTTTGTGAAAATGAGCGAATTCACTTAATTGTAAATAAATTTGAAAAGAATCAATCGATTTTTATGACCAATATCTCATTTTATTGATATTATAGGCGGCTTTGCGAAAAAATAATAAACCTGAACAATTTCTGACGTATTCTATTTTTCATGAATTTTTTATAACAATATTTTTTGCTTCAATTTGTTATTAGAACTCCGAAACTACTCAGCCGATTAAAACGCAATATATAAAATTAAAGGTTATTATATTAAAGGGTATGTAAATTTGAACTTTTCTAAGTTTACTTCAATAATATCGGACTCAATCTTTTTGAGTTATCATAAATTATGATAAATAAAAAATTCACAATTTTAGAAAAAAACAAGTAGGTCACCAAGTAAATGAGCAAAAATATTTTTCTTTTAAAATATCAATAATTTATATTCGTGAGTGATTTTCGAAATGGGCCTTATATGGGAACTATGACCAATTATGGACCGATCATCATGAAATTAGGTCGTGTGATTTATGTCTATATGAAAGTTAACTATGTTGAATTTTGTGAGTATACCGACATTTTTGAGATTTATGCACGTTAAAGTGATTTTCGGAAGCGGGTCTATATGGGAGCTATGACTAATTATGGACCGATCGTAACAAAATTTGGTGACATGAATTTTGTATATATAAAACTTATTTGGAGTGAAATTTGTGTAAATATATATATAAATTAAACATTTATGACCGATAAAGTTCAATTTCGAGAGGACATTTGTATGGGGGCTAGGTGAAATAATGGACGGATTTCAGCCAGTTTCAATAGCCTTGGTCCTTGGGCCGAAAAAATTATATGTACCAAATTTGATCGAAATATCTTCAAAATTGCGACCTGTACTCTGCGCACAAGGTTTACATGGACAGCCAGACAGACGGACATCGTTTAATCGACTCAGAAAGTGATTCTAAGTCGATTGGTATACTTTAAGGTGGGCGTTAGACCAATATTTTTGGGCGATAAAAACATCTGAACAAACGCATTATACAATCCCCACTATGGTGGTGTAGGGTATAAAAATCTATCAATAGAATTCAAAAATGTTACCATATTTGTACTCAGGTCCTGTATTAAACCATACGACACTCAATATTAGACACGAACCGGATGATATACGTCTGATTAAATGGAGAAAAACTGCGTTTTCAGTTTTCCATTTCGTGATCCTGTTTCCTTTTAAAATAACTTCAAATTTTCAGAGGAGTACATTTTTAAAAAAATGTTTTAAAATACTTCTGATCATCCTACTATGTCAAATTTGGTGTCAACTGATCAAGAAGAGTTGTAGAATATTTCGTATTATTGTTATTTTATCCTGTAAGGAGTAGAATATGTCAAAAATATACTTTCAAATTTTTATCCTTGAATATCCTTTTAGATTTCCAATATTTTTTTTTTAAAAAAATAATGAGTTAAAGATCCAAATATTATATACCACATGCCAAAATATCATCCTTCTATCTTAACTACTCAAGTAGTCAATTTGAATTATTTGACTTTTTATATTTTATTTTAATATTTCATTCGAAGAAAATATAACAAAATCCGTTGTGAAAAGCAACGAAGAAGACTTTTTAATAAGCAACTAAAATGGTATAGTCGGGCAAGCCCGACCTTATGATACCCTACACCGGGTATATGATTATAAAGAGTTTTCTTTTGATATGAAACTTATTTGAATACACACATTTTCTGTAGTGGGCCTTATATGGGAGCTATGACTAATTATGGACGAATCGTCACAAAATTTGGTGGGATGAATTGCGAATATATGAAACATATTTGTGTTGAATTTAGTTTGGATACCGACATATTTCAGAGATTTATGTATATTAATGACATTTTCGAGAATGTTGCTTATATGGGAGCTATGGAATATTGTTGACCGATCGTCACGAAATTTGGTGGTGATAGTTCGGCTTACATAAAACTTAATTGTGCTGAATTTGGTTTGAATATGTTTATAATTAAGATATTTAAGAGAGCTTAACTATTTTCAAATAGGCCAATTATATGAGGGCTAGGATAAATAATGGGCTGATTCTAACCAAATTCATTTGTCCTTGAGGCAATATAAAGGTTTGTGCGAAATTTTGTCGAATTATCTTTAAACCTGCGACCTGTAGTTTGATTACAAGGTTTACATGGATGGACGGATAGACGGACGGACATCGCTTAGTCGACTCAGAAAGTGATCCTGAGCAGATTGGTATACTTTAAGGTGGGTGTTGGGACAATATTTTTGTATGTTGCAAACAACAGCCCTAACCCATTATACCTCCCCCACTATGGTGGTGTAGTTTATAAACATGCACATTTCTTAATAAAACTTTTTTGTATACTAATACATTTTTTATATTTTAATTGGCCTTTACACAGAAAAAAGAAATTCATAATTGGAATGAATTTTGTAATAAATATTATTAATCGAACTTGATTTTTTTTTCCCAAACTTTTTTCATTCAGAATAAGAACATGTTCATAAATATTATTAATTTGTACATGACGGAAATTTTTGCTTTTTTTGCATAAATTTAATAATATTTTATAATAAATTGAATTATAATTGCATTATCTAATGAATTAATTCAAAACTATTTGCATAATAGCCATATACTGGCCAATATTTTAAGATGAATCAACAATATCTGAAAATTAAAAATATCATTAAACATAATAAAATATAAATAAACATAAAGCATATCATCCCCTTAAAAAAATTTAATCATTTTCTCGCATATTGACTCATTTTGTAGCTGAAAATCATAAAAATAAATAAAAAAATTTCCAAGAAAAATTTCAAACATTTTTCAACAACATAAAAATATAAATGAAATTGAAATTATATTTTTCAAGCCTTCTAGATTTAATTTGAAAACATAAAATATGAACAAAATCTTAATATTTAAGAAATTATTTAAAAATGTTATGAATTGAAATCAATGAAATCAAATCATAATATTTATGTTGAAACTTTTTTCTGTGTATATATATAAAGGATGAAATTTTGACATTTAGTATAGAATATTTGGGACTTTAAAGCACTATTTTTTTAAAAGGAATTTATTGCCAATCTTAAAGGATAAACATTTTAAAGGACATTTTTGACATCTTTTGATCTTTACAGGATAAAATAAAGATAATAAAAAATATTTTACAATTCGTCTTGTTCATTTGACATATAATTTGTCATTGTTGGAATAGCAGGAGTATTTTTAAATATTTTTTGAAAAATGTACTTCTTTGCAAATTGAGTTCCTTAAAAAAGGACACAGGATCACGAAATGAAAAACTGAAAACACAGTTTTTCTCCATTAGATTTATAGTTTCAGACGTATATCATCCGGTTCGTGTCAAGCAAATTTTTTCTCTATTTGTCGGACGGTGTTATATTATAAAAATTTAGATGTTTTTTTTTTAATGTTGGAACATAATTTGTTTATAAACATTTAAACTTTTGGTTTCGGTATATTTTTTAGTAGAAATTTATTTAATTTTCTTCTAATTTTAAAGTGATAAAAATTGTATGTCCTAAAAATATGATGACATTTAAATTTAACTCTTACAGCATTATCGTAAGCAGAACATGCGATATATTAATTTTTTTCTCTTTAATTCTGTCAAAAATAAAAAAAAATTCCTAGGAATTTAAATGTATGTATGAAAAAGTATTTCATTTCTGCTAAATCACTTGATGAAATCATTTTCAGTTTCATTTGTATGTTTTTCCTCATTGTTTCTAATAAAAATCAAAATCTCTACTACATATTTTGGAAGCATCATTAGTTTAATTAATTTTTTCTATTTTTTGCTGGTGTTTATTATTATTTTCTCTATATTTGGTTTCTACTGATTACAAAACTAAAATCAATGTTTACTACTTACATATATACTAACAACCAAAAAAAAAATAAAATAATAATCAGAAAAACAGACCAACTATAGCAGATAAGGATGATGATTTGGTGTTTTTGTTTAGGTTATTTTTTTAGATACGATAGTTACTATACAAAAACTACTATTTATATTTATTTATTTTTTTGTTTACCAGGACTATGATTTAGTTTTCATGAAAGCTATGTGTATGAAAAAATATATAAGTAAAATTTCTTATAGTCATTTGTAGACATCAAGCAATCAAACAACCAGCCAGCCAACCAGTCAACCAACCAACCAACCGAGCCTAATTGCTTATTTGCCCTTTTTTTTGGGGTGGGTGGGGTAATTTTTCATTTTCAAAGCCCAGCAGAGAGATTTGAACAGCACTTGTGGTAATAGGGAAGTGTTGGTAGCTAAAAGGTATAATAAATATGTCCATAAATGTTCCAGTACAGTCTTATTAATAGTTATACGGAAAATGCCTCCAGTCCTTTTGATTTTTGGACTAGAATAGTTGTTTTTAATTCTTTCTACAGAAAATAATCTAAAGATTTAAAAACAAGCATTTTCAAAAATAACAATATGAACTAAACGACTTGTTGACGTATGCGTAATATTAATTAAATCATTGATTGATACAACAACGATTACTCTGCAGTAATGCATTCATTTTGCAGTACAAGCAATTTCGGTGCTAGTAGAAATAAACAAAGATGTAAAGGCTAAGGTTATCATGCGGTCTTGATTAGACCCCACTATACTTTTTCTTGAAGGGTTTTTTTGACTTCGAAGGTCTATGCCAGTAAGGCGCAAACGACCGATGCTCTCAAAAGCAACATAACCCAGAGAATTGCTGAAATTATATGCGCCAAAGTCATTAAAAATGTATCCTCTCAGGAAGTTCAATATTTAGAGAGCTAGCACACATTAATTGTGACACATTTTGATATTTAAATACATAATTATTTTATTGTTAAATTTTCTTAAATTTGCCTTCAATCACTGCTTGTAGGTAGTTTACTTTTATCGTTGGTTTGTAGAGGTCAACAACAATTTAAGTCTAAGATTTTTGTTGTTGATAAAAATGTTCAACATTTAATTAGTTGTCATTTTTTTTTCTTTTCATTAAGGGTTTTTCATGTTTGTGGTTCTGGTCTTGGAGAAAAATAACTAAATAAAATAAATTACAATGTTTTTCATCTTACAAATCCCAGCCAACACAAAGAATAAATATTAAAATTTTTAAATTTTTAAGTAAAATTATAAATTTTTGTTAGACGTTTCTCCACATAATTAATGATAACTCAAAAAGGGTTAGTCCAATGTTATTAAACTAAACTCGGAGAAGTTAAGATTTATATAACCTTTAATAAAATTATATATTGCATATCAATCGGCTCAGTAGTTTCGGAGTTATAATAACAAATTGAAGCAAAAATTATATTTTTTACGTGAAAATAGCATTTTTTTGTTTTAAAAAAATCATGAAAAATCGAAAACGACAAAAATTTTTTCACGTTTATTACTTTGTCGCAAAGTCACATATAATAGTATCAAAATGAGATATCCATCATTAAAGTCGATTGATTCTTTTCGAATTTATTCACAATTAAGTGAATTCGCTCATTTTCACAAAATTTAACTGTTTTGCTTGATATACATAAAATTGAGTCGTTAATCTTCTTCTTTCGATTGACTGAATTTTCACATATATATTGCATTTCAATCGGCTCAGTAGTTTCGGAGTATTAATAACAAATTAAAGTAAAAATATATTTTTTTACTTGAAATTATCAAATTTGTTTAAAAAAAAAACATGAAAAATCGAATACGTCAAAAATTGTTCAGATTTATTATTTTATCACAAAGCCACATGTAATAGGAACAAAATGAGATATCGATCACAAATATCGATCAATTCTTTTCGAATTTATTCACAATTAAGTGAATTCACTCATTTTCACAAACTTTTAGTTTTTTGTTTGATATACATAAAATTGAGTTGTTAATGTTTTTCTTACGATTGATTGAATTTTGAAAACATTTTCTCAGTGCTATATACAACATTTTCATATATATGTTGCGTTTCAATCGGCTTAGTAGTTTCGGAGTTATAGTAACAAATTGAAGCAAAAAATATATTTTTTAGGTGAAAATAACAAATTTTTTTGTTTTAAAAAAATCATGAAATTTCTAAAACGACAGAAATTATTTAGATTTATTACTGTATTGCGAAGCTATATATAATAGCAATATATAAAAACAAAATGAGATATCGAGCATCCAATCGATTGATTCTTTTCGAATTTATTCACAATTAAGTGAATTCGCTCATTTTAATAACATTTTAGTTTTTTATTTGATATACATCAAATTGTGCAGTTAATGTTCTTCTTTCGAATGATTAAATTTTGAAAACATTTTCCCCATGCTCTGCAAAAAGTTTTCACATATACATATATTGCGTTTCAATCGGCTCACTAATTTCGCAGTTATAATAACAAATTGAAGCAAAAAATATATTTTTTTGGTGAAAATAACAAATTTTGTTGTTTTAAAAAAATCATGAAAAATCGAAAACGGCAGAAATTGTTTAGATTTATTGCTTTATCGCATAGCCACATGTAGTAGGAACAAAATGAGATATCGATTGATTATTTTCGAATTTATTCACAGCTAAGTGAATTCGCTCATTTTTACAAAATTTTATGTGAAAATTTTACATATGTTTTGTTTTTGTTTCGATAAAAAAAATTTACATTCAAAGTACGCGCTTGTAAGCACATACAATTTTGTGAAAATGAGCGAAGGTGAATTTGTGTAGGGGCTAGGCGAAATCATGGACCGCTTTCAACCAAAATCAGTTGGGTTCATCATTGGGCCTATTTAATCCTAAAACTATCAAACAAATCCAGCCTTTAACTCAAACAATACTTCTAATAATTTTGGCCAAGTTTTCTGGTGAAATGCTCCTCTGTGAGACAGACAGACATAACTAGATCGTCTTAGATTCTTATGAGGACCCAGAATATATACACTGTTTTTAAATGTACCTGCATATTTATCGTCAAAAAATACAATATTTTAAGGGAAACAATGTTTATTTCATTTAGTTTTTTGTTACTCAACAATGTGTTTTCTTCCCTGTGTTAAATATTATTACTTAAATTCATTGAAATTTATTTTAGTTTTGATTTGATTGAACATTTAAAAAAGATACTTTCCATAGACTTGCCTAATTGTTTGCTGGGTTATTTGTTTTAAGTGTGAAAATTGCAAAAGTTAATTGTTGCCTTTATGTATCTGAGTTGTTTATCATCTTTATGTTTCTATTGTTCTTTATTTCATCAGCCCTTTGTCCAGTATTTTGTCTATCAAAAATTAAATTGGTTTATTATAATTTGGTTTCTCTTGTTTTTTTTTGGTGATGTGGTATTTTTTGCCCTTTTCTTCATTAAGATTTACTAATTAATTGAATTGTGAAATAAATAAAAAGAAAATACTGAACTGGTCGTTAACCTTAAATAATAACAATAGCAAGATTACTAAATAAAATTGCTCATATTTCACTTAATTTTTATAAAAAAGAATTCAAGAAAACCTATAATTGCAGTAAATAAATTAAACATTCGTTAAATCACCCTATATTCAATGATTATATACTGTTTCGCTGTCAACCATAATCAGCGCCACATTTGATCCTCCGATTTGAAAAACTTCAAAAATAAAATCGAAACCAATAAATTTTATGTTTATTAAACAAAAAACTAAAATTTTGTGAAAATGAGCGAATTTACTTAATTGTGAATAAATTCGAAAATAATCAATGGATTTTTAAGATGGATACATTTTGTTGCTATTACATGTGGCTTTGCGATAAAGTAATAAAACTGAAAATTTTAGCGTTTTCGATTTTTCACGATTTTTTTTAAAACATAAAATTTAGCTATTTTCTCGTAAAACAAAATATCTTAGCTTAACTTTGTTATTATAACTACAAAACTACTCAGCCGATTGAAACGCAATACATATGTGAAAATTTGTTCATAGCATGGGGAAAATGTTTTTAATATTAAATCAATCGAAAGAAGAACATTAACTACTCAAGTTTATGTATATCCAACAAAAAACTAAAATTTTTGTGAATATGAGTTCAAAAATAATCATTTGATTTTTGTGATCGATACCTCAATTTGTTCCTATTATATGTGGCTTTGCGATAAAAGATTAAATCTGAAAAATTATTGACGTTTTCGATTTTTCATGATTTTTTTTTAAAACAAAAAAATTTGTTATTTTCACCTAAAAAAATATATTTTTTGCTTCAATTTATTATTATAACTCCGAAACTACGAGCCGATTGAAACGCAATATATATGTGAAAACTTGTACATACCATGATTAAAATATTTTCAAAATTCAATCAATCTAAAGAGGAACATTAACTACTTAATTTTATGTATAACCAACAAAAAACTAAATATTTTGTGAATATGAGCGAATTCGCTTACTTGTGAATAAATTCGAAAATAATCAATTGATTTTTATGATCAATATATCATTTTGTTCCTATTACATGTGGTTTTGCGATAAAGCAATAAATCTGAAATATTTTTGACGTTTTCGATTTTTCATGATTTTTTAAAACAAAAAAAAATTTGCTATTTTCTCGTAAAAAATATATTTTTTGCTTCAGTTTCTTATTATAACAACGAAACTATTGAACCAATTGAAACGCAATATATATTTGAAAATTTGTACATAGCATTGGGAAAATGTTTTCAAAATTCAATCAATCGAAAGAAGAACATTAACTACTTAATTTTATTTATAACCAACAAAAAACTAAATATTTTGTGAATATGAGCGAATTCACTTACATGTGAATAAATTCGAAAATAATCAATTGATTTTTATGATCAATATACCATTTTGTTCCTATTACATGTGGCTTTGTGATAATGCAATAAATCTGAAATATTTTTGACGTTTTCGATTTTTCATGATTTTTTAAAACAAAAAAATTAGCTTTTTTCTCGTAAAAAAATATTTTTTGCTTCAGTTTCTTATTATAACACCGAAACTATTGAGCCGATTTAAACGCAATATATATATGAAAAGTTGTACATAGCATGTGGAAAACATTTTTAAAATTCAATCAATCGAAAGAAGAACATTAACTGCACAATTTGATGTATATCAAACAAAAAAATAAAATTTTGTGAAAATGAGCGAATTCACTTAATTGTAAATAAATTCGAAGAGAAGCAATCGATATTTATGACCTATATCTCATTTTGTTCCTATTACATGTGGCTTTGCGATAATGCAACAAATCTGAACAATTTCTTTTGTTTTCGATTTTTCATGACTTTTTTAAAACAAAAAAATTTGCTATTTTCAAAATGAGCGAATTCATTTAATTGTGAATAAATTCAAAAATAATCATTTGATTTTTGTGATCGATATCTTATTTTGTTGCTATTATATATGGCTTAGCGATACAGGAACAAACCTGAAAAATTTCTGCCGTTTTCTATTTTTCATGATTTTTTTAAAACAAAAAACTTAGCAACTTTCACGTAAAAAATTAAAAATTTGCTATTTTCACATAAAAAATATATTTTTTGCTTCAATTTGGTATTATAACACCGAAACTACTCAGCCGATTAAAACGCAATATAGAAACGGATTAAATTAAAGATAATTTTGCTTAAAAATTTAAAAAAATACCTCTCAATAAAATTAAAAAATTTTACCACTTTTGTACTTAGGTAGCCAGGTGCATAATTTTTATTACAAAGGTTTTGTAATCAAAATTATGAAAATTTAAAAAATTTGCATTTAATTTCATTTCTTTGTTTTTCATATTATGTACATTTTTTTGTATAATTTGTTAACAAAATCCCTTAAATATTTATCACAAAATTAATCATTTCCAAAAAAAAGTTTTCCACAGATTTTGCTTTCTTTAGGCTCCCAGGAGTTATAAAATCTTTAAAATGTTTTAATTTTTATTTATTATCTTTCTAACAAATCATTTGAATGCATTCGGTTTATTTTTTTGCTTCATGGCTTTATCTTGTATGGGTTTTGTGTGTTGCCATGAAAACAATTAAATATTTTGCAGTAGCAGTTGTTGTAGTACCACTACAACAAAGTTTACTTTGAACAAAATCTTATCTGCTTAACATGGCCAAAAAAAATATCCTCTAGATCTCTATATTTAAACTAAAACTTTTTGCCTAGACGGAAAATAAAATATAAAAATACTTGTAAAGCATTTACCATCTACAACCCCACCTTGGCTGTCGTATTTTTTTAATTTATTATCACAAAATTTTCCAGCTGAAAATGAAAAAGAAAGAAAAGCGGTTGCTACCAACAGCTAGATGAATGGTGGGACAGACAGACAGCCACCGGTAGCCTGTTTCCATAATTTTAAAAGCACTCCCATGATTTTGTTTATTTTTCCCCTACTACACTCTGTTAAACACCAACAACAATACAAAAGTACAATAGAGCTGATAGATAATGGCAGTAAATACTGGTTGGAAGCTAGAAAATTTTGTTGGCTTTTGGGCACTGATGCTGCTGCCGCTGATACTGCTGGTAGTCATGCTTCTCTGATGATGATGTTGCAAATGATAAAGAAGATAACGATAATTATGATATTCATTTATGTTGGTTGGTGGTAAAATGCTTACAAAATATTATTCATACAAATGTATGTGTGTTGGGGTATTTTGTACGTGGATACCTGCAAATTCTGCTAAAATATGTGACAATCTGCCAGTGAACTAAACCAGAGCCCACCCAATCAATTGACTTTACCATCCATCGAATCTTTAAACCCACCGCAAATATTTCACTATATTGCTGCCACTCTCTCTCTCCCTCTCTCATTGTTCCTCCTTATTGTAGATTCTTTCAATTTGGTCATTAATCACGTAAAGGTGTTTTTAATATCTTGACATATTCTCACACATACGATTACGAAAACGCAGTTGGTTTCTACCCGACAGTTTTGTAAATGGTCAATGTATCGCTTCTAAAAATGACAGTAGAAGTAAATTGGTTACCTTATACATCCCAGGTAATCTAGTTTGAAGTAAATTGTCACTTTGTTGTCTCTAAGTAATCTAGAGTGTAGCTAGTTTAAAATGGTTTGTACTGTACTTTCGAAAGTAGTTACTTTAGCCATCAGAAGTAATTGTAGAGTCAATTGTCACTATGTAAGCATATGTAATCCAGAGTTTAGTCTTTTTCTATGCCTCCAAGGTCTAAAATTGTTCTCAGTCATACAAAACCCTGAAACAAAAATGCTAAAAAGTTTGTAGTTTTGCCTCATAACTTTTTAAAGATTAGTGATAGAAAGGAAATATTGGTGCCGATTTGCTAAGCTTAAAATGCCTTTTCATGGTGCATGTTTAAAAAAACTAAATTTTTTTTTTATGAGATTTGCTCCCCCTGTTGTGGGTTTGTGCAACTATTTTAAGGATGCCAAAAACATCAATTGTATTAATTTTTGATCCAGAATCGACTGGTGAAATCATGTTTGCAATATATTCAGAAAAATGTGCTCAAAATGCGCGTTTTTAGGTGCGTTGAACCACCACAAGGACTGAACATTTTCCAAAAAAAGGACGCCATTATTTTTATTTACGCAAAAACCTTCAGAAAAATGATGATACCCTCAAATCAAATTTTTTAAATTAACTGTAATATACTAGATATTTAAATATAAAATACAAAAGTTGTCTGTTAAGGACAAAAAATTACAACAATTATATTCTAATCCAATAAATGCTAAAAATACATTATTGACAAAATCGAAAAAATGTTAGAGGCTTTTTAAACCACTACACAATTTTGATGTATTGTGGTTCCAGTAGTACAAATATGGTCCAAATTTTAAATTATATGGAGAAGTATTTTTTTAATTTTTTTTCTAAAATTGCGAATTTTTGTAGTTGTTTCTCCACATAATTTATGATAACTCAAAAATGGTTAGTCCGATATTACTGAAATAAACTTGGAAAAGTCCAAACTTACATAACCTTTAATCTGTTAATATACTGAGTTTTAATCGGCTCAGTAGTTTCGGAGTTACAATAACAAATTGAAGCAAAAAATATATTTGTTTACATGAAATAGCTAATTTTTTTTGTTTTAAAAAAATCATGAAAAATAGAAAACGGCAGAACTTATATGGGTTTATTACTGTATCGCAAAGCCATTCATAATAGCAGCAAAATGATATATCGAACATAAAAATCGATTGATTCTTTTCGAATTTATTCACAATTAAGCGAATTCGCTCAATTTCTCAAAATTTTAGTTTTTTGTTTGATATACATAAAATTGGATAGTTAATGTTCATCCTTTGAATGATTGAATTTTGAAAAATTTTCCCCATATTCTGTACAAATTTTCACATATATATTGACTTTCCATCGGCTCAGTAGTTTCGGAGTTATATTAACAAGTGAAGCAAAAAATATATTTTTTATGTGAAAATATAATTTTTTTTTGTTTTGAAAAATAATGAAAAATCGAAAACGGCAGAAATTGTTCAGGTCTACTATAATATCACAAACCCACATATAATAGCAACAAAATGATATATCGGACATAAAAAACGATTGATTCTTTTCGAATTTATTCACAATTAAATGAATTCGCTCATTTTAACTAAATTTTACTTTTTTTGTATGATATACATAAAATTGAGTAGTTAATGTTCTTCTTTCGATTGATTGAATTTTGAAAACATTTTCCCCATGTTCTGTAAAAACACATATATATTGCGTTTCAATCGGCTCAGTAGTTTCGGAGTTATAATAACAAATTGAAACAAAAAATATATTTTTTATGTGAAAATATCAAATTTTTTTGTTTTAAAAAAATCATGAAAAATCTAAAACCACAGAACTTGTTCAGGTTTATTACTTTATCACAAACCCACATATAATAGCAACAAAATGATATATCGGGCATAAAAATCAGTGGATTATATTCGAATTTATTCACAATTAAGTGAATTCGCTCATTTTCACAAAATTTTACTTTTTTGTATGATATACATAAAATTGAGTAGTCAATGTTCTTCTTTCGATTGATTGAATTTTGAAAAGCTTTTCCCCATGCTATTTACAAAATTTCACATATATATTGGGTTTCAATCGGTTCAGTAGTTTCGGAGTTATAATAACAAATTGAAGCAAATATATTTTTTATGTGAAAATATCAATTTTTTTTATTTTAAAAAAATCATGAAAAATCGAAAACGACAAAAATTTTTCAGGTTTAATGCTTTATCCGAAAGCCACATGTAATATTAACAAAATGAGGTATTCACCATAAAAAATTATTGATTGCTTTTAAATTTATTCACAATTAAGTGAATTCACTAATTTTCACAAAATTTTTGTTTTTTGTTTGATATACATAAAATTGGATAGTTAATGTTCTTCTTTCGACTGATTGAATTTTGAAAACATTTTCCCCATGCTCTGTACAAATTTTCGGATATATATTGAGTTTTCATCGGCTCAGTAGTTTCGGAGTAATAATAACAAATTAAAGCAACAACTAAAGGTTTCACATAAAAATAGCTAATTTGTTTGTTTTAAAAAAATCATGAAAAATCGAAGACGACAAAATTTTTTCAGGTTTATTGCTTTATCCGAAAGCCACATGCAATAGGAACAAAATGAGTTATTGATCATAACAATTTATGGATTGTTTTTAAATTTATTGACAATTAAGTGAATTCGCTCATATTCACAAACATTTTAGTTTTTTGTTCGATATACATAAAATTGGATAGTTAATGTTCTTCTTTCGATTGATTGAATTTTGAAAACATTTTCCCCATGCTCTGCAAAAGTTTTCACATATATATTGCGTTTCAATCGGCAAAGTAGTTTCGAAGTTATAATAACAAATTGAAGCAACAAATATTTTTTACATGAAAATATCAATGTTTATTGTTTTGAAAAAATAATGAAAAATCGAAAACGGCAGAAATTGTTCAGGTCTACTATAAAATCACAAACCCACATCTAATAGCAACAAAATGATATATCGAGCATAAAAATCGATTGATTATTTTCGAATTCATTCGCAATTAAGTGAATTCGCTCATTTTCACAAAATTTTACTATTTTGTAAGATATACATAAATTTGAGTAGTTAATGTTCTTCTTTCAATTGACTGAATTTTAAAAACATTTTCCCCATGCTTTGTACAACTTTTCGGATATATATTGAGTTTCTATCGGCTCAGTAGTTTCGGAGTTATAATACCAAAGTGAAGCAAAAAATATATTTTTTATGTGAAAATATAATTTTTTTTTTGTTTTAAAAAAATCATGAAAAATCGAAAACCGCAGAACTTGTTCAGGTTTATTACTTTATCACAAAGCCATATATAATAGCAACAAAATGATATCTCATACATAAAAATCGATTGATCCTTTTCGAATTTATGCACAATTAAGTGAATTCGCTCTTTTTCACAAAATTTTATTTTTTTGATGATATACATAAAATTGAGTAGTTAATGTTCTTCTTACGATTGATTGAATTTTGAAAACATTTTCCCCATGCTATGTACAAATTTTTACATATACATTGCGTTTCAATCGGCTCAGTAGTTTCGGAGTTATAATAACAAATTAAAGCAACAAATAAATTTTTGATATGAAAATAATTTTTTTTTTTTTTAAAAATCATGAAAAATATAAAACGGCAGAAATTTTACAGATTTATTGCTTTTACTTAAAAATTTAAAAAAAAATCTGTTCATAGAATTGAAAAATTTTACCATTTTTGTACTTAGGTAGACATGATGCATCAAATCTATATAATGGTTAGTCAAGCCTTGTTTTTGCTGTTGACCTATGTTATCTACCTAACTGGTTACTTGACAAGATATATAACTATGTAGTTATTTTAACATGTACGTGTTCTTGCCGGAATTTATTTCACCTCCAAAGGACAGCTCTTAATACAGCTCCGATAATACTAGTGACGAGTGATATAACTAGTCCTTTATTATAAATCTAGTTATATTTTTGAAATGGCTACAGCTTGATCTAACGCTGTAGAATGGTAATGCACCCATCAATATATGATTTGTAGTTAGTAAAATGGTTTATTGCGAAATGAAAATAAAAAAATCTTCATATGGACTTCATATAAACGACAATTGATTACTCTGATGATTAAAATAACTAATTTCTAAAGTAAGTTACACTCTAGATTACTTAGGGACTCTAAAGACACAATTGACTTCATGTTTGATTACCTGGGATGTCTAAAGTAACCAATTAACTTAACTTTGTATTATAAAGAGCCAAAAACTATTAACTGCAGAGAGCCAAACAGTTAAATATTAGTGAAAATGACTTTGTAAAATGCAATTATTCTACTACATATAAAACTGCTGGGTAATTCCACTGAATGATTTTGCTTTTAATATTTAGTACAGAGTTGAAATGTTTAAAGAATTTTGTAATGAAATTCAATAAAACTAGAGAAAAATATTTTAGCAAGAATTTGATTAAGCACATTTTGGTGAAATAAAAGAAACTAAAATTTAAGGAAAATTAAAACAAATATTTTGAAAATATAACTGATATGAACTCTCAAATATATCTAGTGTAATAAAAGCTTTAATAAAAGCTGGCAGTACGAAAAATAAACCTTAAAAACTAACTTTCTGCTGAATTCTTTAATATTTAGGGTTTTTCTCACTTTTGTGTATATTTGCCAGGTGGACTCTTTTTGAAATTTATAATGACTAACTATATCTTTAGTGTAAAATATTTTTACATTTTTACATTACTTAAAATTAATATAAGCTCACATATGTACATAAAAACACACATATGTATATTTCGATGTAAATATATGAACAGAAAGAAAGAAAATTATAACATTTGACATGGTGTGGTGATGATGACATGTACCTAAAATACAAAAAACCAGGCATCAGACTCTTCTCATATGACTGCAAGTACTATATACTGTGAGTGAGTGACTGAGTATGTGTGCCTTTAAACGTTTTTTTCTATATAAAATTTTTGCTTAGTAATTACTTTTTTTTGCTGCTACTACTGCTGCTGTTGCTGTAGTGTTGAAATCATAAATTCCAAACCATACTTGTGCATGTTTGTGCTATTTTCAGCATAAAACCTCTTTTAAAAGCCTCTATTTTCATTTTAACCATAGCATACAAACACACGTTCATATATTTAGACATATTTATGTAGGTTTGTATGTGGTGGGTTCATAAGTGCATACAGTGTTGTAAAAATTAATAGGAGTGACAAATATTGTCAGGATCATATGTGTCTGATTTCATGATTATATGTTCATTATTATAAATAATTTATAAAGTATCATTACCAGGGAAACCGGAAATATGCTCTAAAAAAAGCGTTTTAAGCGCTTTAAATATGCAGTAAAAACTTTAAAATATGCTCTTAAAATTTAAAAAATATGCTCTTAAAAAACAAACTTTTACATAATTTTTAACCAAAAAATATACTTTTATTTAACAAAATCAACACAATTCATTTCTAAAAAGGTAAAGTAACATAAAATAAACAAAAATAGCAAGAACTAAAACTAGTATAACAAAAAATAAATACGACATAAAAACAATTTGAACTTAAGTTATGAAAAGACCTCGAGATGTATTTTTTTGAAGATATTTTATATAAATATAAAGTCACTTCTTCGATTAAGGTTATTATTGCAATAAATTACAAAATGTTGACTTAAATTTTCAAATAAAAATCGTTGTTTATTGGATCTGAAAACATTTTAATACATAGACTGACGTTATAGAAGCAAATTTAAAAGATAATATTTCGTTAACACTTAGTTTTGAAATCTGTGTTGAGGAAAGTCATTTAGACTGTTTACAAATGCTTTCTATAATTTTTAATCCTACATTTTTTTCCTATTATTAGTTCAAATTTTATTTTAATATTAGTTTTAACACTACAATTTGGTATTTTATCAATATTTTTAAATGTTTGTTCACTAAATTATACTGTTCGGTCATTGTAAGCCCAGCTGTTTGAAGTTTTTTAGTAAATGTTTCAATAAATCCAATATTTGACGTTATAAAAATTAAGTAATTCTTTATTGTAGGTGTATTTAAAGTATCTTTAGCAATGTTAATAAACTGAGACTCCTCGATATTTAAAGCATTGATAACTTCACAAATTTTTTCAATTGTTGGCGTAATAATTAACAGCTGAAAGCCATGTTCATGTAACTCGCTGGGTTACAACAGGCTCTGATGGTAGTTGGTAAAAAGTATTAAACAAAACGGCGGATATTTGTTTTGAACTAACTCTGACAGTAAACAGTCAAAATTTCACATGTAAAAGCAAGCAGCTATTGCTTTAGTATTAAATTTATCAAATTACATTGACACATTGAACACAATATTCACAATGGAAGTTATAATTTTAATGTGAAGATTGCTGTCTTTGTTTCTCATATTATATTTTATATATTGTGCTATTCTACATTATCTTAATATTAAAGAACGGTTAAGTTTGAATTAGAACTAAAATTTGATATTTAGATGGCGTTATTATTAAAATAGAGCTTATTTTATATTAAAAAAAGCCATCTATTTTTAAATTTTGAATTTTAAACAAAGGAAGTAAAAACCTGTAACACAACAGCGAAAAATAAGTAAGAAAAAATTTGTTTTTGATAAAGTCAAAATATGCTATTAAACAGTAAAATATGCCATAAAAAAGCAAAAATATGACATAAATATGCTCTTAAAACAAATATATGCAAAAATATGCACTCACAAATCGATGCCAAAATTCTTAAATAGTTCTGAAACGTGTAAATATCTTATCCATGTGCCCATTAGACTCACCAGAAAAAACATGCATTTGCATATTTTGGTTTCCCTGGTCATTACAATAAAAAGGTCTGCTCCTTGAATTCTCAGGATCATATATGCTTAATTTCATTCTTCGTTTATTATTGAAAAATTCAAGAACTATTATTTGAATATCAAAAGATTACCATTAATTCTCCCCTTTTTGATACCTTAATACCATTAAAGACCTTATTATTGATACTTACTTCACTCAGTTGTATTAAAATATTACCATTAGGAGAAAAAGTATCAATTTAATTTTTCCCTCTTGAACCCCAACGTTTCTCCAATTTGTTTATCCCTTCCATAAAATAAGATTTGACGATTTCATCAAAATAGGTAATTTTTGTGAGATGATTTCATCGTTGGAGTCAAATCTCTTTCCGCCGAGACATTTCTTCAGGTTTGGAAACCAGAAATAATCACTCGGGGCTAAGTCCTGGATTTTTGCTAATGGAAATTGCACCCGTTTGTGAGCAAACGCGGCTGCCATTTTGCGCAAAGGTTTCTCATACCCAAGTGAACATTCAAAATTGAAACCACTGAGCCATGCGAGATGCCTATAGCTTCCACAATCTCTCGCCAACCCCATATCGTTATTTTTTTCAATTGTTTCGGATGTCAGGGCCACAACTGGGCGTCCAGCATTTTCGAAATCTTCCGAGCTTGTGCGGCCACTCAATTTTTCCTCAAGTCACGAGGATGTCTGCCATCAATGGCTGTCTAACATAAACTAAATGCCGCAGCTGGTTCAAATTTTGACAGGAAGCGCCGGACAGATGCACCGAACCCTTTTATCTTCAGGTGTTCAATGAAAAACTAACTAGAAAGCATAGTCGGTCAATCCCGAACCTGCACTAAGAATATGAACAAAATCATTTTGCTTTAAAAATTTCAATAAATTTTGTTCGTGAGTGATTTTCCGAACCAGACTGTATAAGGGAGCTATGACTAATCATGGAATTAAAAGATACCTAAATTATACAAATATTTGGTTCGTTTCCATAATCGTCCTACCAAGAGGACTATACGCAGTGTGGTGGCTAAATTTCATTCCACTAGTTCAGTAAAACAATGTAGGGTAGAAGGGGGATCATTCGCCATAGGGTCACATCTGAAAACACCGAATTACTTAAAAATCGAGTAATCGATTTTGTTACATTATCAAGTTATGTACTCGTTTATCGATTATTTATCATTCCTGAAAGTTTGAAAGTTTAATTTTACATATGATGTGAGCCAGATACGATTAATGATTTTTCAACAAGCTATGAAAATATTTCAGCGTGCGAATTTTTTTGTTCTAACTTTTTTAGTTTTTGTAATACAAAATAGATATTGGTTGGTGATAGAATGTCAATAGTAGTGAACAATAAGTCACAATAGTTTTTTTGGTCCTTTAATTTGAAGTATGAAAAAACTTTATATTAAAACTCCCCCGGGGCACATACGGTAGATACAAGGAATCCCTGTGATGTCGAGCAACATGTTGATAAAATACAGAAAAAATCAGTCACAATTTGTTCAAATTTTTTTTGCTATAGTTATGTGAAATATACAATAACTCCCGTATTCATAAAAAAATTTTAAATTTAAACAATGTTTTAAAGCAAAATTTCCATACAAAATTTGGTTTTAAAACGTTGTTTAAATTTAAAATTCGTTTAAAAATGCGGCCTTAAATATCTAGTTTATTATACTTTGTTTTGTGAATTAAGGTATAAATCAGTAAAATACCTTTATATTTTTTGATTTTTTTGTCTTATTTTACAAATGACAAATCTGCCCCAATCCTATGGCGTATTTACCCAATAAGTGGGGTGATTTCGCTGTTTTTGGTCAGTCTAGAAATGTTAAAAAATATGTATATTAAGATGAGATAGGCAAGATTGAAATGATGAAAACTAAAGCCAACATATCTAAGTATCCGAAACCGTTTGGTGGGGTTTGTACCCTGGTGGCATCATCGAACCTTATTTCTTCAAAAATGAAGCCGGAGTTCGGGTTACAGCACTATGATCAATGATTGTTTGTTTGAAAAGCGGTTCAAACAGGATGGCGCTACGTGCTGTACGGCGACCTCAACCATGGACCATTGAAATCAAAATTTTGTCCTCTCAATTGCCCTCCAAGGTCGTGCGATTGAAGTAACTGATTTATGCTGATCAAAAAGCAACAATAGACGGAGGTCAACATTGTTCGTGTTGCTCGTGACATACGGCCAACTATGTTCGAAAAAATGGCCCAAAATTGGACATCCAGAACGTGCTTCGTTAAGAAATGCCACGGTGGTTAACCGATTAATTTTGTACGGTTAACTGTTCGAATAATTTAAAATTGCCGATTTTCAAATAACAAATAAACCGATTAATTTGTGTCGATTAATTAAACAAAATTTCTTTTTTTGCACTTTAAAACAATTGTTTGTATTTATTTTTCACTTTCAATTCAAATACAAATTTCACATTAAAATTAGATATTTTTTGAACATCCAATAAACATGATTAGGTAGTATGTATAACAACTGACATATTTAATTTACATGTCTTTGAAACTTTGTATTTACATTTATAGACGAAACCTTTTTTTTAAAATTAGTCTTTTATCATAACGTTTGATTTCTGAAACATATACAATCAGCGAGAGAGTTTTTTTTCAAGAAAAGTTTTATTAATCTTTTTATAAAAGATTATTTCAGAAGATCTCACTAAAACTCTAAAAAAACTCACACAACTCACTCATTTGCTGCAGCAACGTCATAATTCAAAAACAGTCGTTTCGAGAAAAACGTCTTTGAATGTTTTATGACATTTTACTATTTCTTAAAAAAATTTTCAACAAATCAATAGTAGAGGTTAATATCTTTCTAATCTGTATTTAACCCAAATTTTTACTTATCAAATATACGAGAAAACATGAATTTTAATTTTGATGTTTACAACCAAAAAACACTCTCACACAAAAAATAATTTACTTTTTTGAAAATTGTTAAAACTATAGGAAATATTATAGAACGGCGCATACTTTGTATTACTCAGTTCAAAAAACAAGGATTTTGAGTTATGAAGTTCTTGCAGCAAATAGGCGATATATTTACAAAAATTATCTCAAATACCTTATTTGATGTTTTTTATATTTTTGTACACAAAATTCGTTGTTGTATTTTCAATTTAAAATTAAAATAGATTAATCCTCCGTCATGTACATGTATCTGGCCAGATATTTTACGAATTTAACTGTGATTTAAATATATGTATTTCTAATTTGACTAGGGGTTTGAGTCTCCAGGTACCCTCTACAAATATTGTTAGGTATCGTTTTATGAAAAAACACATTAAAAGAAAACAACAAACTAAATTTATGTGGATTTTTTCATCTATACATCGTATTCGTAGCGCATGTATCTGGCCAGATACACCCACATTTTTTAGTTGCTTACCTGAAGCTGTGTAAGACTTTTTTAATTTAGAATTAATTAAAACTTACTTTATAACTACTAAATTTAATTGAAATGAACAACTATTTTTTTGAAATTAAACACAAAAATAAAATTTTTCTTGTTTTTTTTCTCATTAAATTTTTTTTTGGTGGTTTCGGATAGAAAATATATATCTGCCTGGCGTGATAACAATGTAATATTATCACTAAAATAGCATATTTTCCATATAAATGTTGTGAAATACATAGTGTATCTGGTCAGATACATGCGCTACATACGTGACTATCGGAAGATGTGCATGACGGAGGGTTAAACCAGAAACTCGAAATTTGTGGGAAGTAAAATAAAATATTTTTGATTTTTTATGTTTCTTTTTATGATTTAAAATTATTCCAGAAAAGACTAAAGTTTTTTTTAATTTATTTTTAAATTTTTTCTAAAACAATGCTCACAATCTGTAACAAAAATGTATATCTAATGGGTTTTTAGGTTATCTATCTATCTATATATATAAAAATGAAATGGTCCATGTATGTAATGGCATCACGTGAGAACGGCTGAAGCGATTTTGCTGATTTTTTTTTATTCGATTCGAAATTTTCAGGAGATGGTTTGTAAAGAAAAAAAAATTCAAAAATTCCGGGTAAAACTTGAAAAATTGAGTCCAGTCAACTGCAATAAAAAAGCTCCCTAAAGTATGCAGTATAAATTTATATATTTTATTTGCTAATAAATAAGAACAGGCAGTTGTATGTGGGAGAAACTTGAAGAACTAACATTAGTAAATACTACCGGCCGAAGTTGGGGCGGTCAACTAGTATGTAATAAGTTAATCAAAAACGCATGCAACACATTTTTGGAACCATGTCTTTTTTCAAAATTTGACCTCTAGAAAAAAATGGGGCAAGGACGGGCAGCTAGACATTTTGGCATTAGGTAAATGAATAACCAAAGAAGGTAGTTTGAAAATATGGCAAATATAGAAATTGATAGTTTTTTTTTTTTATTTTCCATCAAAGTTGAGAAATATTGAAAAAATGTGTAGTTGGTAAATGTCGTTTGGAACCATGTATTTTTTCAAAATTTTACGTCTAGCAAAAAATGGGGCAAGGACGGGCAGGAATAATCAAAGAACTTATTTTGAAAATATGGCAAATATAGAAATTGATAGTTTATTTTTATTTTCCTTCAAAATTGAAAAAAAAATGATAGTTGGTAAATATTGATTTACCTGGTGAAACACAAAGCAAACAGTATAATTTTGAATTATTTTCAATGACGAACCGTTACCTAGTTTTCCAGATACTGTATTTGAAAGGAATAATCAAAGAACTTATTTTGAAAATATGGCAAATATAGAAATTGATAGTTTATTTTTATTTTCCTTCAAAATTGAAAAAAAAATGATAGTTGGTAAATATTGATTTACCTGGTGAAACACAAAGCAAACAGTATAATTTTGAATTATTTTCAATGACGAACCGTTACCTAGTTTTCCAGATACTGTATTTGAAAGCGGACCAAATTACCAAAAAATGGTCATTTTCTGAACCAAAAATCTGATTGTAATAAGAGTAGCATATTTGAAATCGTTGTAAAATTTCCAGTAAAATAGGTTTATTCAATATATTTTAGGGGTACATGCAATTTTTGATTTTTGCAACATCACTTGTTCGACGGGCACCACTGTGCGACGCACAGTGGGAGAAACCCCTAATTTAGTGGAACTAAATTCGTATCTTCTAAACGCTTGGCCAAATTAATTTCATTTATATGGAAATATTGCAGGCAAGCTACTAAAGTAATGCAAAATGGGTACTGCTACTTCAGTAGAATGAGCGGTAGTGGTTGCTAAACTACACTACCTCGGAAGAAATTCTATACTATTTTCAATTGTAAGAAATTATTTTAATATATCTTTCAAAAAATTTAAATTATATAAGTAATTTTATTTATAGCAAGTAACTATTTAAATCTATAGATTTTGGACATTTACCCTATTGCCAGCATAGGTCGAAATATTCATATAAAATTAAACTTTTTTTAGTTTTATTAATAAGTTTATAACGAATAACAATTATTAGATATGAAATGATTTTATTTCATTATTATAAATAATTTAGTTATAATTAAACAATGAAATAAAGAGTAATTAAGCTAACTAACACTTGTTACAATTTTGTGAATTTTTATTATGAGGTTTTTAAAATTTATTTAAATTAGTCGTCTTCAGAGTCGTCGAAAAGTTGCCTAACATCTTTCGATAATGGTTCCACTTTTTTATAGCTTGCAGATGAAGTTCTGGACAATGTTGATATAACAAAGCGTTAAAACAAATATATTCATATTTACATAAAACTACAATTTACCTTATTTATTTATGAAAAACGGGATTTGTAAAATCCTGAAAAACCCGGGATTTAAAATTATAAAATCCCGGTGTTCGGTATTTAGGAAATCTCGAAAACCCCGGGATTTTCGGGAACGGGATTCCCGCTTTGCAAATGTTATATTTTTAATCTATATAACGCACTACCATATTTAAAAGGACTCATAATTTTAAGTCAAATTTGGTATCAAATTTTGGTATCAAATTTTTAGCAACTTGTAAGTAGTTAGAATTACATAAATTTAATTTTTATATAATGTAATTACCAATAACACTTCTTATATACAATCTTAAAAAAATAAGGAACAAATTTAGTACGAGATTTTACATCGTCCCAACGATAATAATTTCTTAAAAAAATTATATAAATTCACCTCGCACTTTTTCGCAGCTAAATTTTTCAGCATATGTAGTCTATATATATATAGCCATGATATTGGTAAAAAATTAGGACTTGCATCTCACAGCATTAGTAACTGGCAACCTTCCGAAAATTCAAAAAGTAAAAAAAATTCAATAAGAATATGGCCATTGGTTATCACCAGGGAAACCAAAATATGCAAATGCATGTTTTTTCTGGTGAGTCTAATGAGCACATGTATAAGATATTTACACGTTTCAGAACTATTTAAGAATTTTGGCATCGATTTGTTAGTGCATATTTTACCCTTAAATGCATATTTTCGCATATATTTGTTTTAAGAGCATATTTAAGGCATATTTTTGCGTTTTTAGAGCATATTTTACTGTTTAATAGCATATTTTGACTTACCAAAAACAAATTTTGTCTTACTTATTTTTCGCTGTTGTGTTACAGGTTTTTACTTCCTTTGTTTAAAATTCAAAAATAGATGGCTTTTCACCAAAAAAAAAATTAAAAAACAAAAAAATTTTTTTTTTAAAATAAAAAAAAATTAAGAAAGCCAATTGGAAATTTTTTTTTTCCAAAAAATTAAAAAAAAATTTTGTTCACCTAAAAATATTTAAATTTTTTATTTTGAAGTATAATTTGGTGAAGGGTATATAAGATTCGGCACAGCCGAATATAGCTCTCTTACTTGTTTTAATATAAAATAAGCAGTATTTTAATAATAGCGCCATCTAAATATACAATTTTAGTTCTAATTCATACTTAACCGTTCTAAGTGTTAAAGAAGTATTGTCTTTGCTCCTATAACATCAGTTGATGTCGAAAGAACATTTTCTATCTATTAATGTTTTCAATAGACAAGATTTTTATTTGAAAATTTAAGTCAATATTTTGTAATTTATTGCATAATAACCTTAATTGAAGAAGTGACTTTATATTTATATAAAATATCATCAAAAAATACCTCTCGAGGCCTTTTCACAGCTTAAGTTCCTATAGTTTTTATGTTGTATTTATTTTTTGTTATACTTTAAGTTCATGTTATTTTTGTTTATTTTATGTTACTTTACCTTTTTAGAAATGAATTGTATTGATTTTTTTAAATAAAAGTATATTTTTTGGTTAAAAATTATGTAAAAATTTCTTTTTTTAAGAGCATATTTCTTAAATTTTAAGAGCATATTTTAAAGTTTTTACTGCATATTTAAAGCGCTTAAAACGCTTTTTTAGAGCATATTTCGGGTTCCCTGGTTATCACAAATAGCGGAAAATATATTTTTATTTTTCTGATTTACCAAGCCTCATATTCCATCTACATAAAAAAAAAGTAAAAATACAACTTAAAGAAAACCTTGTACTATCCAGCTTAACAACAACTTTGAAACCAATTCTTCATAAAAAAAATTTCTGAAATATTTTTTACATTTAAATAGTTGTCAAAACCAAACCACTGAAGTTATTAATAAATGTTTAATATTTTTAAGTACAGCAACAACTATAGATTGAAACTACATAACAATAAATCAAATATGCGAAAATTTTTTTTTTTTTTTATTTTGCGCCACTAAATTGTTGATTTCTCCCACAGTGCGACGGATAGATTTTCGGATTTAAATTATTTAAAAAAAAATCAAATAATTTTTGGTTTTTACTCACTTTTGAGGCTGTGTGTATATGAATATGTATATGTTTTCATATTATCTAAATAAAATCTAATAGTGCCTATTAATTTTTGCCAAACTGTTCATAAGAACGTGCGAGAGAGAGGTTTGTGTTTAGAAATTTATGTTTGCGTTTAACAAGTTGCCTTTCTTTTCCATCAGTTGTATGGATGTGTGCTGAAGTGAGTTAGTGTGTGAGTATAAATGTGTTTCATTGGGTTTTTTTGTTTTTTTTTTGCTGTTGCCTTTATTTCATAGTTATTGCCAATGATTAATGCCTCTTCATTACAAAATTAATGAGTTTAATTGTATGGATTTTAAGTTTTGTAGCTGACTGCTTAATATTTTACTCAAAGTAAGTAATTTTAACATGGTAGTACCAATAATGATGATGATGATGACGACACCAAGGCCTTAATAAGCCATAACTTTTCTAAATAATTTGTTTCAGTTATATTCCAATAAATTTGTGATATTTTAAACAAGAATTTATTTTATTTATTTTGCCAGCCGTATTCAGAGTTCTAGGTGTTTTTTCCTTTTTGTCTTGAAATACTTGTTTTTAATAATTTCCTTCCCCTTTTTGCTTCAAATGTATTGCTGTCTGTGGTGTTTTGGTAAGTGGTACAATTTGAAATTAATACATTTTCATTTTATTCGAAAGCCTTATTCTGTCTTTAACCAATATGTTGAGGAAAAGTGTTTTTGTATGTACAAATTTCACCAATTAGAAAGTGTTTTTAAGTCTGTTTAATTTCGAATGATTAATTGCGTTGATGTGAGTGTATTTCTAAGTATATTTTGGCCACAAATCTGTTGATTACAATCTTAAGTGTGATAAAACATTTGAGGTCTTTTTCAAAAAGAAAACAGATAGGGATATAATTATTTGATCATTATGTACAAAAAATTCATACTTTTTATAAAAGCTAAGCTGTAAAATTTACTGTTGCTTAATAATTTACTATTAAACACTTAATTTCTACTAAATAAATTAAATAACTATTTTATTTCCTGCTCTCAAAACGTACGCACTTTTACTTCTATTATCCTACTTTCAACAATACAATAGAAAATAGAAAAAAAAATGAAGTTAAACTAACAAAACAATAAGAATTGCATAAATTAAAGAAATATATACACAAACACACACAGAAAATAATAAAAAATCATAAATTAAAATGAAAACCGGAAACCATTGTTCTTACACACACAAACGCCACACCTTCACCCAAACACACAAACCCGCTCTCTCACACACAAAGATAAATAAACTAAAATAAAAAAAAACTATATAAAAGAAAGAAGTTTCTTCTCATGACTTTTTGAAAGCCAGAAAGAGAAAATAAAAATTATTAATGAAATGAAAAAAATGCATGAACAGGAAACTTTAACTATAACTACAACAATGTAGTCACTTTCTTTTAGTTTTTCTGCATTTTTTTCTTAGTCCTTTTCTGTATTTTGTGTGTGAGTGTATTTAAATTCATTCTTTCTTTAGTCAATTACCTGACAACAAACTAAAAAGTCTTTCTTTTTTTTCCGTTTTAAGTTTTTTTTTCTTTAATTTTCACAAACAAAGAAAATAGTATTATTATAAAAGGCTGAAAATAAAGACGGAAAACAAAGGAGAAATGAGAAGTTTTTTTTCTTCTGTATTTAAAACGAAATAAAATGCATTTATGTTGGGAACAATGAAAACGTGATAGCTGTTGCATGTTGTGAAATTAGTGTGCCTCTAGAATTTAGAAATTTGTAGCTAGGAAGTTGGTGTGTCAGCAAGTAGAAGTTTAATTTCTATATATTTTTGGACTTTCTAAGGATGAGGAATATAATAAGATAAAAAATGTATCAAATTTGTGTGTTTAAATAACAATACCTGCACTGCATGTTTGAACAGCTACATGGAGAAGATTGGCGGAAATGCTAAGATTAAAAACGAGATTTTAGAAATAAGAATTATATCGTCAGAAAGGTAACACCTATCTCTATATAACCCCATCATTAGTTTTATTCTACACTACATTCTTGTATCCACTAATGCACTGTGGTTCCAAATCAAAATCTAGGTGGACAAAATTATGAAAATCGGTATCTTCAGAATTTGGAAAAACTAAGTTTTTTCGGAAGCTGACAATCTGATCTCCTTCAATACAAATGGGTTTTTCAATTGGACATTTCGTTTTCTCGACAGAAGCGCCAGAAGTTCAACAAATTTTGAATCATATTTTCGTTATTTTTTTTTTAATATTTTACTACTTTACTAAATTAGATATATTTCAATTGTTTTACCATATAGAAATTCATACTTCAAAACATAGATAAACATTGATATAGGCTTTAATTAAGTGTATAACTTATATTTATGGGCTTGATCCAGAGACTTCCAAATTAGACCTACTTTTTATATAAATTTCAACTTTAAACAACATTTTCTCTAATCGCATAGCTGCTTTCAAAAAATAAAGACCTGTTTTGTATGTCCCAATATGTTTTTCAATAGTGTGCAAAGAGATTTCATAGCTCCGAGTTTGGTGCCTTCAATAGATCCAAAAATCTAAAAAATCACAATTTTGGAACTTTTGAAAAGTTTTTTGTTTTTGGAAATTGTGGGATTGTCATTAACAATTCACAAATATCATTTTCAATTTTCATTAGAAACGATTCATAAAGAAATCATTTATACCATTTTAAAAATTAAAATTTCCCAAAAAAAATAGCTACCATTTTTTATTTTCATATTTTTGAAAAAACTCTTCTATAATTTTTTAATTCTTGAAAATTTTATAAATTTTATAAAAATCGGGCAATTTGTTTAGCAGTCAGTTCCCCCAATGTGCATTGTAATGCGTTAAAGTTAGACACATAGATCGAAAACTCTTCTGTCAAAGACCTAACTTTGCTGCTTGATAGCTGGTCCCTAGTAGCGAATGTATTGGATTCATATTCCGGTTACATAGAGTCAGTTACCTTACTAGATTACTTGAAAGCTACATAATTAGTTATTTTAACAATTATGGATGTGAATTGACCTTAAATAGTCAGTTGAAGAGACATCTCAGAGACAGTTCAATAACCGATTGCCTGTAAACAAACCTTCATCCGACAACTATCCAATAGAATACTTCGGGTGGGTAAAATAAATTCTTTTAAAAGTACAGTACAAATTAAACGCTTAAAGTGACTACACTCTAGATTACTTAGAGACACTTAAGTAACATTTGTCTCCGCGCTAGATTACATGGGATATATAAAGTAACCAATTGACTTCTTTCTGCACTACAAAGATCACATTCGTTTGATAGTATGGTAATTGACTCTATATCACCAGTATGTGAATCCAATACGTTGACTATTTAGGACTAGATATCACACAGTCTCGTTGTAATCAAAATGCGTCAATTGAGCCCCTGCATATTACATACGGGTTTTAAAATAACTATTCACGTAGCTAGTTATGTAACTAGTTGTAGGTAAAATCACTTGTTCGGGTTAGTCTCCTACAAATCCTGGGTAGTACTCTATGATTTAATACAAAAATAACAATCTAATTAAAATAAACTTTGTTTTCTACTTAACTCTTAACTGAATAGATTTTGGAATACCATTTAAAATTGGCTTTATGTAAAAAAAGAAGCATTAACTATAAAAATGAATTTTGATTTTTAGCCATTCACTTCAAACCAAAATAATAATAATAAAAAGCTAAAAATAATGCATATTATGTCATCAGTATGTTGACATCAAATTACTTTGTCATTTAATATTGCCATCAACATCATCATTTATGTGTAAATACATATCTATAATACAAACATACATACTTACTTGTATATTAGGGTGGTCCAATCACTTAAAATTCAAATAAAATTCGAACTAGATTGAATTTCGAACTAATTACACGGTGCTACAAAAAGAAAATTTTTGCATTAACTTGACAAATGACATAGTGCAGGTTGCAAGTCTAGCTGAGTGTATTACAAAACCCTCAAATTTTAATTGTTTAAAAAAAAATAAAAATGTCGAATAGTTAAAGTGTATTTACTTGGGAAGAACTTGTTCGTTCTTTTTAATACCGTTTAAAAATTTTAAATCGGTTAAATAATGACTGCTTTATAAATGTTTAAATTTGCGGGTCCAAAACAAATATACTTTTACGCATATCTCGGAAATTTGAGGGTATATCAGAACTTTTAAAACCTGTTTTTTAATATACTCAGCTAGACCTACAATAGTTCATTTGCCAAGTTATGTTTGAGTGTAGCACAGTGATATTATTAATCTATATATATAAAAATGGATGTTTGTATGTGGGTATGTATGTGTGTATGTATGTTCCGAATGAACTCAAAAACGGCTCCACCGATTTTGATGAAATTTTCAGGGAATTTTCAGAATAGCCTGGTGGGTAACACAGTAAAGTCAATTTTTTTGATTTTCGGTCTGTGGGCGGAGGTGCGTGGCATTATTAAATTTTTACATTATACCGCTAATACCATCTATATATATAAAAATCTTCTGGACCGATTTTGATGAAATTTTCAGGGAATCTTCAGAATAACCCAGCGTGTCACACTGTAAAGTCAGATTTTTGATATTCGGTCTGTGGGCGGAGAGGTGTGTAAAAATCTAATTTTTACATTATACCGTTAATGCCATTATATATAAAAACAGATGTGTGTATGTATGTTCCATATGGACTCAATAACGGCTGGACCGATTTTCATAAAATTTTCACGGAATCTTCAGAAAAGCATAGCGGGTAAAACTGTAAAGTCATATACACTGGTGGCCACCAATTTAAGACACATACTTGAAATTTTTTCATCAACTGAATTTTAAGTGCGATAGAGCCAAAATAAAACGACCTCTAAGGGTATGAAATTTATTATTAATGTTTCTAGTTTCTCAAAAATGTTTGGAAAAATCGGTAAAACATATATGGACAAAGATATGTGGAAATACGTTGACCCACCTCAGCGAACATCCGCTGTTAATAACATGATATGACCGAAACTAATGGAACTAGAAATACGAAATTTGGTCCGAATATTTTATAATAATAAAAATATAATGATATAAATGTGAGAAAATATGTTTATTTAAAAAAATTTTTTTTGGTCAAGTTGTAGAAAAATCTTATTAGTTCGTGGTGAATATGTATGATTTGATACAGTCGAATAAAACACACTTGTGTGTTAAAACAGTCCTCATGCATACATATTTGTGGAAATATTTGAAAAAATAATTGACAATTACATGGAATTTAGCAAACAATTTTTGTCTTAATTACCTGGCCACCACTGTACATAAACAATGACAACTTTCATTTTGTTGGTTAACATCATTCTAAAAATTAATGATTTGGTGTAAGCGAAATCATTATACTATAGAAGTTATTTTATATTATCAATCGATGATAAACAATTTTGTTTAATCTTGCAAATTAGGTGCATGATTAAAAAAGTTCCACATGAAATCTATTAAAAAAATAATATTTTGAATAACTCTCCGCATATCACTTTTAATAAAAAATAACGGGTTTATTCAAATAAAATTTGTTTTCGAAAGGGCATCTACGTCTAGAGTCGCAGAAACGGGAAGTGAACGAGAATCACGGCTTCAGCAAATGCTTCGCAGTGCATCTTCATCGAGTGCTGCAGAAACACCTCAACAGCATATAGTTATTCGCTCCCGAATGGCTCGATCAAGAGAAAGAAGCGATTTAAAGTTGCCCGGATTTTATTACAATAAGTATGATGACTACAGGAATCGCAATGAACGCACATTACTTACATTGCAGCATTTTGAAGTTCCCTAAGGAATCCCCGGGAATGTGCTGTTCGAACGGTAAAGTTATTCTGCTACTAAGTTACATTTCCGGCGCCAATCCTATTTCCAAACACTTCATTCAAAATATCCAAAAGTACAACACATGCTTTCAAATGACGTCGGATTCATTCCCACCTTTAAAGTTCAAGGCCAAATATACTATAGATTTGGATCATTGTACACGCTTCCCAATGACGATACGAAAAATTCCAATTGATCCCTCCACAAATGAGATTTCATTTCCGGACTTCTGCCAAATACAAATGAGTATTTCCGAGTCTTACAACGAACTACAACAATTCGGATTGTCTGTGGGTACATGCAATTTTGGCACCAACAAATTAGTTTAAACTAATTATTTTAAATAATTCCTTGTCAAAAAAAATATAAACCACTAAAAATTTTTGCTAAAAATTACAAAAGTTCAAATATTTTTGAACCAACACGCTGATGGCCTATACAGCAATTAAAGCCCATTTCAAATACCTTTCACTTGATACCAATATTTCATGTTTCCTTTGCACCATATATGACAGGACTAATTTGATGGTTTTTCCTTTGATCCAGCTCTCCAAATACTCTACACAGGAAAACAATTTTGCGAAATGGTATCCTCAAACCTAATAAACTTTAATTTTAGTATTTAACATCAACACTTTATTTCTCCTCCATACAAACGGGGCCACCCTAATGTACATATATGTATGTATGTATGTATATTTTCTATGTATAAATTTTAAAAGTCCTTTTTCATGTTTAATATTTTCCATACAAACACATGCAAACAAAGCAATTGCTATTTTTTTTTTTTTGTTATTATTTTTCCATTGTTTAACAAAACAAAAACAAAGGCTAAATGCCAAAACCAGAGAGTGGGGAGAGTATGTGTACAAACTAGATGAGGAAAACATATCAAGACCCATTAAAAACCATATTGCCATCCATATGTACAAATGTTAGGATTTCTTTAACGGTATATGGAGTTAGCGAGAGAAACTAGAAGAGCAAGGTTTGCAAAATGTTATTTTAATACATGGAAATAAAGCAAACATAATAACAAACAAACAAAAAAAATAAAACTAAATCTTTTTCATGTTTAAATTTGCGTCAGCTGTGCTTTATTGATGACCTTTAGTTTTTTCTCTCTCTGTGTGTCATTGTTTTGCTTCTGCTTCATCGTCTTTGTTTTTGTTTGACTAAAACAAATAAAGGCCAACATTTAAGCTGTCATTTGGTCAAACAACAAAAACAAAACAGCCCAGCAGTTAAGCAAGTAGTCAATGTATCCCTTATTGGCAGTAATTGTTACTAATGTATGATCACCAAGGTTGCCAACTCTTCAGCTCAGAAAATGGCTAGATTTTGAATTAAAAATGGCTAGCAATGGCTAAAACCCAAAAATAACTGAATACAAATTCATAAATATTAAATTTCTTGCCCCCATTACCACGAAGTCTGGTTATGTGTTAACTAATAGTTACACTGACAGTTTTCAAAAATAATTTTTACCGACTTCGTATTAATGGGGTTTAGCAGATTAACCCCCATTTTCTCCATCTCCGGTTATCGTTTTTCGTAACGATATACTTCCAATTGTAATACAAATATTACAATTGGATTGTAATATCAATAATTTTTTTTCTTATTTGATAAATTAAACGAATTTATGGGCACTTACATTCAAAATCGGAACCATTAAAGAAATGCAAAAAAAAATTTTATATGCCTGATGTGTTTGCTTTGGAAACAATTTCGAAGCCTGTTTTCATAAAACCAATAATATTCTCATCAAATCATCAACAGACGAATTTGTTTAAAAAGACTGTTCCCTTGTCATTTGATAACAAATACTGTTTTATTTTAAAAAAAATTCAAAAATGTTTAGCAAAAGTATAAAATAAAAATGGCTAAGACATAATAAAATGGCTAGATCTTCTGGCTAGATTAAATCTAACCATTTTTTATGGCTAAATGAAAATAAAATCGCAATATCTAGTCGGAAAATGGCTAAATTGGCAACCTTGATGATCACTTGGCTGACTCCAATTGATATATTTTGGTGCAGAAAGAAGTCAATTGATTACTTTGTACATCCTATATAATTCATTCTTAGGACATGTTCGTTTTAAATAACAATTCACGTAGCTAGTTTTGTAACTAGTTGTCATCCTAAGTGATAGGTAAAATAACTATTTCAGGACATTCACCAAGAACTGCTGGGATATTTGTGCTTTAATATGATTACAAATACTTCAGCACTTATTACATACATACATGTATCCATTACCCCAGTAAATACTTATTGTCGAATTATTCGAGATATTGAATGTCTGCATAAGTGCCCGATTTCGTAATTGAACCAAAGAAGTACGGAACGCTATATATATATGAAATCCACGCTAACTTCACCAATTTTTGCTGGACTTGCTCGTAAAGGCTGTCGCAATATTTACTCAAGATTTTAAGTAACTAGTGTTTTTTCTTTATATTGTTATTTTTAATTGAATCACACCTTGTGGTGGTAAAACGCACCTAACGACGCGGATTATGAGAACATTTTTCTGTAGAGCAAAAACGGTTGAAAATATTTCACCAGTCAATTCTGCAGCAAAAATTAATACAATTGACGTTTTTTGAATCCTTAAAAAAGTTCCAAAAACCCAGAAGAATTGATTGGTGAATTTCTTTGTTATAACGTCAAAAAATATTAAAAACGAACATTTTTAAGGTACAAAATGATCTTTGTGTGCTATTTAGAGTGCCTGGGCACGTTCAGATTGCATTGATATGTTAACAAGAGTTGTTCAGCTTTACCGTAGTTACAACTTTGCTAAATATTGTTAGTGAAAAATTAGGAGTCCCTGGAAGTTATTCTAAAAAAGTGAAAAAAAAATCTTCTTATATTTTTTCAAACAAAGTGCACGAAAAAGCAATTTTTTGGGGAAATAATGTTAACAAAATTTATTTGTCGGACTCTTAACTGTATTATAGCCATATAAAGTTAAGCTGTTTCGGCAACTTTGAATTAGCTGTTGGCCAAAAACTGATGACACCATTTTTTGAGGTCCCACTGATTTTCAGAATCTTTGGGGGCCCATAAACAAAAATTTTGGTTACCAAAATGTACAAACTGAGTATAGGGTTTTACTACCTATTGGTAATATAGTCAAACCTATACTGTCATGATCGTGTATTTTTTTGGGCTGTAGTACTGTGCAATGAACAATACTTTGAATAAATTTATATTGTACAAATGTTTTAAAATTAAAGGAAAAAATTTGAAAAAATCCCTCATTTTTAAGTCATACACCCAAAAAAATACAAAAATTTTCTTAATTTGATACATGAAAAAAAATCATACAATTTCATGCATATCTCCATCCGAAATTTTATATTATCAATTTTTTTTTTAAATTTCAAAAATAAAAAAATAAAAAATTTTGATTCTAGTACTCACTAAACGACACAGCAAAAACTTTACTTATTTAGTAGGGTATTCAATTAATCGGGTTTCTGGTTTAATCGGTTAACCGAGCAAATAATTAATCGGGGTTTAGATTTATTCGATTAATAATCGGTTTATTTAAAATTATTCGATTGACCGAATAATTTCTATTTTAATTTTAAATTGAAAATACAACCACGAATTTTGTGTACAAAAACATAAAAAACATAACAATTCAACCAAAAAATAATATCAAATATGGTATTTGAGATACTTTTTGTATTAACATTTGAGTTTTTTTAGGATTTTAGTGAGCTGTTCTGAAATAATATTTTATAAAAAGAATATAATTTAATTTTTTTCCTTTTAAACGAATTTTTCTTAGGTTTAATAAAACTTGTCTTGGAAAAAACTCTCTCGCTGATTGTAGATGTTTGTAGAAGATGATTGTAGAAGAATATTCAATATCTCTGTTTTTTTTAGTTTTTTCTAAGCGTGTGTCCTTTTTGGATTGGTTTAGATATTGAATACTTTTGATAGTTTCGTTAAGTTCTGTGCATGTAAATGCAAACAAAGTTTTAAATACATGTAAATTAAATATGTATGTCAGTTGTTATTCTCACTAAACATTTTTCTTGGATGTTCGAAAAAATACATAATTTGAAATTTGTAATTGAATTGGAAAAATAAATACAAAAAATATGTTAAAGTGCAAAAATAAAGGAATTTCGGTTAATCGGTTAATCGAAACAAATTAATCGGTTTATTTGTTATTTGAAAATCGGCAATTTTAAATTATTCGAACAGTTAACCGTCCAAAATTAATCGGTTAACCGATTAAAGGAAAGGACATTTTGAAAAATATTATTAAGCAATAATATAAAACACAATAATGACTTCAGCTTGAAATAAGTTATAATACCGAAATTTTATTACACAAACCAATACAAGTTGCTTCATAAAGATAAGCTTTATTACAAGATAAACTTGTACATAAATGGAACTTATTATTATTATTTTTATGCAAGTATATGTTTCATCACATCATTATTACAGCATCCTGCTGCTCACCACCTTTATTTCTATCAAGGACACTGATACCGGTAGTTAGCCAAACAACAAAATTGTTGCATTATACAACTGCATGTACGTACATACATATGTAGATGAAAATTGGTTTATTCAATAATGGCTACGAAATGCTAGCATTTTACCAAAATCGATTGTTTGGCCCTTTAAGCTGTTGATGTTTTTTTTTACCCATTTTTTGTGTTTAAACTTTTGTCTACAATTTCCGTTTTGAAACCAACATTCATGAGTTTGAATGAAACCCATATATTAGGGTGGCTTTATTTGTCGATGGTGCCATGTTTTAAAATTGTTCCAAACCTGAGAAATTACTAATAAACTACCCATCAGTTCTAGGAGACTGTCCCGAACTTGTGATTTAGGGTGACAATTAGCTACATAACTAGCTACGTGGCTATTTATTTTAACACGTTCATATCCTTAGCAGGGGGTCAATTGACCATTTTGAATTACAATGAGAATGTCGGATAGCTAGTTCAGTTTCATAGATTCAGTTACTTTTCTAGCTACCTACTAGTTCAGCTACATAACTAGTTACATAACTAGTTATATTAACATGTACGGGTGCTACATAATTAACCTCAAATAGTTAGTTAAAAAGACATCCCACAGACAGTCCAATAATCGATTGTTTGAAAACCAACCCCCCATCGACAACTCTCCAATAGATTACTTCTGGTGGTTAAAATTACTACTTTTTAAAGTAAAGTACCAAATAAATGTTTAAAGTGGCTAAACTCTAGTTTACTTGGAGACACTTAAGTGACAATTGACTACAAGCTGGATTACCTAGGATGTATAAAGTAACCAATTGACCTCTATTTGCACTAAAAAGAGCACATACGTGTTAAATGACCCAAAATATATAAATAGGAGTCAGCCAAGTGATTGACGACTTGCTTAACTGCTGGGTAATTTATTATTTTTTGATAGAAAATTTTCAAAATCGTAAATTAGCAACCCCAGGATATAATCCGATTTTGGTCAATCTGATCTGATTTTGCTCAAATTTTCAATATTTGGTTTTAAGATGACGGAGAACAATTTTGGAAACTTGGAACATCTAAAAAGAGCAAAATAAACATCACCCTAATGTGCATATGTTCGTGAGTAAGCAGTTTTAACTGCTCTTGATGTTGATTACAAATGCAATTGTTGAAAATGAAACATAACATTTGTTAACAAAATTTCGCCACACGGCCAGCTACATTGAAGCATCATCATACCTTCGTATTGACTAAATAATGTTGCAATTTCTACATGAAAATATTTTAAGCGACAATTTAGAGATTGCCAGGAGTATGTTTGTATATATACTTTATACCCATCTACACATAAATTTTATATTTTTCCAGCATTTGTTTACCTTGAAATTTTGGGTTTTGTTACACCATTTTCGATACCAAAAATTGATTGAAAATATTGTTATAAATGATTTTACGGGGCACATAAGGATTGAGTCAAAAAAAACTTATACACACTATTCCAGACAAAACTTATCATTGGTTCAACAAATTATATTTTTTTAATCACGTTAGCTTTTAAATAACTGTTATTTCGGTCAAAATGGACTACGTGAACAAATAATAAAAAAATTCAATATGGACTTTCAAAAAGATTTGAAGTTTCATCATGGTTAATTTATTACAAAAAGTAAGAAAAAATAAATCAAAATATAAAAAAATTTATTTTAAAAATTTCAAATTAATATATTTATCTAACCAGCGCACCCTGATGGCATAGTTTTGCAAAAAATCATAAACGATGACTTAAAAAAATATAATTGTTTAGCAGAATGCCAATAGATGCCAATAAACTATGTTTTAAAGACTATAGAAAAGGTGGTTAGTAAAGTGACCACTAAACCGCAAAGTGTTAAACAGTATAAGGAAGACATGAGCATTGAAAGAAAATCTGGACACTTCCATGAGAAAGGCAGTTCGTAAAGTTAAATGCCCTGATATTTTTGTGCCCAGAGCCAAAGCTAATGCTTGGTTGAAGTCATATAAAGGTCAGAATGTTTAAGATCGCAATGCGGCAAAGAACTTAGAAGCAAAAGAACGAGCGAAAAAATTGTGTAAAATTTTATTAAAAAAAACGAGTAAGAGAGCTATATTCGGCTGTGCCGAATCTTAATCCCTTCACCAAATTATACTTCAAAATAAAAAATTTAAATATTTTTAAGTGAACAAAATTTTTTTTTCAGTTTTTTTAATTTTTTGGAAAAAAAAAATTTTCAAATTGTTTTTTTTTTTAAATTTTAAAATTAAAATTTTTTTTTTAAATTTTAAAAATTTTTGTTTGTTTTTTAAATTTTTTTTGTTGAAAAAAAAAATTCGGGTTAAAAAATATTTTTTCCGATTTTGACCCATTGTAGGTCCAACTTACTATGGTCTTATATACGTCATTGCAAAGGTCTTTGAAATATCTATCATTAGATATACATATTGTCTATATTAATGACTTGGTAATCCAGATATAGGTAAAAAATCGAGGTTGTCCTGGTTTTTTCCTCATATCTCAGCCATTTGTGGGCCGATTTTGCTGATTTTAAATATCAAACTTCTCGAAAGCATGTCTGACAGAATTATTGAAGATTTGGATCCCGAAGATATCAGGGGTCTTCAGAAAATTGATTTCAACAGACAGACAGACGGACATGGCTTAATCGACTCCGCTATCTATAAGGATCCAGAATATACTATATATATTTTATAGGGTCGGAAATGAAAAATGCAGATATTACAAACGGAATGACAAACTTATATATACCCTTCTCACGAAGGTGAAGGGTATAATAATCCTTTTGTGTGATGGATGATGAAGTTTATATACTGGCAGAATTTTCACAACTTCCGAATCAAGATTTTTATGTGGGTGATGAACAAGGTAATGTTCAAGAACAAAATTTCTCAATAAATTTCATGAGTTTCAATCCATTTGCAATTTTGGCAAAAGAAACCAATCATTCGTGACATTAGGCACGATAAACACAGAAATATATATTACGGAGGTACTACAAAAACGGTTTTTACCTTTCTTAAACCAGCACAGATTGCCTTCATATTTCTGGCCCGATTTGGCATCATGCCACTATGGAAAAAATGACCTTGAATGGTATTCAAACAATAATGTATATTTTGTACCACGGGAGGCAAATCCACCCAACTAACCAGAACTTCGGCCAAGGGGAAAAAAGTATTGAACTCTTTTTGAAAAAAAAAAAAAAAAATAAAGAACACAGGAAAGGTATCCTAGGCCACGCCTGATATTAAGCATAAGTGGACCACCTCGTCCAAAAAGGTAACGGAAAGCAACTATCAAATCTTTAAAGTGTGGATTTCCAGAAAAAGTGGATAAATTTATAATTTTATTTTAATGTTGAATGAATTTGTACAATATTTGAATAAATTTAAGTATTTTTGAGAATTTTTATATTGAACGGATTAAGTTTTATTTAAATTATTACATAAATAAGTTTTTCTTTGCCACACTCTTTATATATTTTAAATAATCTATGAATTCGTTTGTGAAAACCTGACATATCAATTACCTTGCCCTTTCAATTAATTTTAATATAATTTTGTGTATCCACTACAAATGAAGTTTTCGTTAATTTCGTGACCTGTCTGAAAAGTGTTAATTTACCAACTTGTGTGTCCTATGTCTGTCGGTCTGTCCGTCTGTTGAAAACACAATAGGACACAAAAAAGAGGCTAGTTGGCTGAAATTTTCCATAAAAACTCTCTGCTGATATGGTGTGTTTGGTATTGAAAATGGTCCATGATTTTACCTAGCCCCCATACAAATTTCTCCCGGGAATACTGTTTCAGCCATCATATATATATGTTGATTATGCGGCAATACTGACACAATTTTGTTCAAGTTAGTTCAAAGTGCTCTGTAAAGTATGGCGAATATCGGTTAACATTTTACCCTAGTTCCCATACAAGGCCCCCTCAGAAAATTTCATAATTTTCTTATAGTAATTAATATCATGATGAAATTGCACATAAATAAGTTTTTTATGAACTTAAATCTTTCTACTTTTGTGAGGATCGATCCAAGTAACCCCATCGTCCTATATCAGAAAAATATATATTGATGGTGGGTATACAATATTAAAACAAGAATATCACACTTTTACTTGTTTTTATTTTAAAAGCGTCACAAATTATTCCCATTGGGTGCCCCGATGTGCTGGACTATTAATCTGAGGGTTGCGGGTTCGATTCCCCCAGAGACCCTGAGTGTATCTGAAGACAAGCAAAAATCTTCGCAGTTTCTGTTTGTTTTTTTGAAAAAAATGTTTTTTCAATTCTCATTGAAAATGGTGCATTGTTAAAAGTATTTTTCATTATTACACGTTGCTAAAGAACTGCTCAACGGAAGTTTGCTAAAAATAAATAACCAACAGATAAGTCCTTAACAACAACATAAACTAAATAATATTTTCGTTATCGGTCGATGAAAATAAACCCATTTTTTTTATTAGAAATTTTGTGCTTTCAATTGTCCTGTATTTGTTTAGTTGTGCTTTTTTCGTGGCATTTTTCAGCTGGAAAAATTGTTCAATGTCTGTCCAATGTTTTTGCCATTTAAAAAAGTTATTTTTTTCCTGTTTCAAAACGGATGTGGTTGAATAGAGTTGCATTGTCGCAGAATGCAACAACTAAATACAACCAGCCAATAGAGCAGTCAGCCAGTAAAAGATGCCTGCTCTCTGTCATTACAACTGTAAGCAAAAAAAAAAAAAAGAACATATTTTTCAAAAGGTATCTATAGATTGAGATACCCATACATATGATGAAAATAAAAAAGATTAGGGAAATTTGAGTGAAATTATTTTTCCAATTTTTTTTATGACATTTTTCATTTAAAATTTTAATATGAGCTATTCGATCGACATGAGATTAGGTCTTGTGATTTATATCTATAGCGCTATATATCTATATGCTGGCCAGACAGACGGAATTACGGACATCATTTAATCGACTCAGAAAGTGATTTTGAGTCGATCTTTTAAATTTCAAATGACCATAACTTTAAGGAGTGAAATATTAGTAACTTAAGATTTCTGATTCACAGATTTATTTTTTATAGTCTACCGTATTTGTCACTGATTTTTCGATTTCGAAACACAACATTTTTGATTTCCCCCATATAGTATTCGTGTTTGCATGTATGTATCTGTCCATTTGTAATATTGTCTGAGTATATTTGGGAATCGTATTTATATGCCTTGATGTAGTGGTAAAATGGCAAATGTCGAAACAGGAAATTGCATGTACAAAATCGTAGTTGTTGCCATGTTTTTTTTTTTTTGTTCAAGTGTTTGAGGGCGCGCGCTAGCATATAGATATGTATTTCAATGATACACTTTCATTCTAAACGGTAAAATCATGTTATTCGAGAGATAAAAACAAGCCTAAAAGAAGCTAAAACAAGCACATTTGCCAACAAAAAAAACAAAGAAGAAAAATTGCTAGAGCAACAGCAAACATGTGCAAACCAAACATTGGCAATGTAGTTATATCTGTATGTATGTATTCTCTAGGTCAATTTCGAAAACACGATAATATGGTCAATAGGAAATATTTGTTTTAAATGCGACAAACAAGCTTAACATTTATGCAGCAGTTACACCCATGATAAACAACAAGCTAAACTTTTATTACATTTCTTTTATAATTTTAGGGAAGTTCTTCCACCCCAACCGCCGCTACTGTTACAGCAGCTGTACCACCTCCACCACCGCGTAACGTCTTTCCGGGAGCTCCGCCCCCAGCTCCTACGGTCACTTTAAAAGGGGCCCCTCGACCACCAGCCATGACTAGTCCAGCAACAGCTGTTGCCGCTGCTGCTGCAGCCGCTGCCGGCGGCTTAGCTGGTGCCCAGTATCGTGGTGCCACTTGGACGCCACAAGGTTATACACCAGCTGCAGCCGCTGCAGCTGCTGCTGCCGCCGTTGCTCAGCAGGCATATCGTTATACGGCTCCATTGCCACAACCAGCCTATGCTGCTTATACACCGCATACAACAACAACTCCAGCAACAACAACGGTAAGTGAGAATCTCTATTAATTTTACATATTTCGAATAAATGGGAAAGGGAAATGAGGCAAAACAAGTCATCGGTTTCTATTGCTAACCTATAATAACTAACATAATAATATTTCAGGGGGTTTTTGAAAGTGTTCGCATTCAAAAAGAAAATTTACTATTTATTAAGTTTTCATATTAAAATTGAATTAAGACGGACTCTCACTATCGGTTAGCGAAGTATAAATATTTATTTTCTGATCAATATAAATTTTGCCCCTCATCCTATTACATGCATTTCCCTACGATTATAGGGAATTTGTTAATAATGTTACGATATTACATTAATAATTTGATGGCAATATTTATCGTAAACATTTCTATCTGCAGAAACTTCTACGTTAACATAAAAGCTGCTAAAACCTTTAGACATTGTGAAAATAGAACATTCAAGCTTTCTCCGTTAGATAATTCCTGAAACTACTAGAAGATGGCACTGTGTATATATCTAGTAACAGGGAGTTTCTGAGGATTTAGTGTATCATAGGCGCTGTTATAGTTAACATCAACCATATTAACAGTGTGTTTTTAAAGTGTATAATGTAAGTTTCTGTATTAAATGAGAGTGACTATTAGGGTATTCATTCGACTAATGATCGTTCGATTAATCGAATAATTTCTTACGTATAATTATTCGAACAATTTAAAAATGGTCATTTTCGAATAACGAATAATTCGAAAAATTTTATGTAGAATAATCGAATAAAACCAATTAATGTTCATATATATTTAAATTTATTAAATTGCTTAAAATTTCTCATAATTTCAAATTTAAATAAGTAATAATGACTCACAAAAATTGTATTGATTCTGAAATTCGTCAAATAACTAAAGACAAAGGGACTTTTAATCACTGTAGATGAGTGTTCCGATTGCTCCTTCTATAAATATATAAATAATACTGCAAGAAGTTACAATTCTAGAAACAAATCTTTAAACAATTTTAACTTAGGACTTGAACCAATTAAAATAATAGGTACGGAATAAAATATTTGTTTTTTAGCTGGCGAAATATTAAAAGAATCGCAATTAATAAACAAAATATTAACTTAGATTAAAGCAGAGTTAAATGTGATGGAGAATGTGATTTTGGAACGGTCGTCGAAAGTGATATTGAGGATGACATTTATAATGATTACATTGAAATAGATGAAGGCCATGATCTTAAAATATATGTATATAAAAGATGTTATTATCCGCGACGTAAGTGTTGAAAAATATTTAATAAACCGAATGATAAACACAGATATTGCAAACTAACGTTTTGTTTTCTTAAACATGATTTTGAACATCGTTGAACATATTTGTCTAACATGGTAATAAACTTTTTGCTTATTTGTAAATGCGTCAATCATGCACTGCCTGACTTCAAATTAGCCACGTTCACTTACAATGATATCAAACTTTGGACAGATTCCCTTTATTGTTTAATTCCCCAAGATCACCTTATTAAGCAAAGATTCGGCAACGTTGATAGAGCTTGATGTATAATACAATTTGTTATAAATAATTTAGAAATTGTGAATAATTAATTTACTAAAGAATTAGTTACTCAATTTAAAACCCGAATTAATGAACGACATATAAAAGTTCTTAATACGTTTATATTGTATTTGAATTCATGATCATGTCCAACTAGCTCAAATTTTTTAAAGCATAGCTCCAAAACGGAAACTAACGGGTTTGCTAGTCAATTGTTTTGTAGATTGTTCGGCAGTTAATCTGATCAAAATATTTCTCTTGATAATTTAATGATGGACTTTGTTTTCGAATGTTTTTTTTACATTATCAATACTTGAATTGTTAACTTTAACGTTATTTTTTGTTTTTCTTTAACAATAAAATATTAAAAACCGACATAAAAACTTCAATTTTTGCTTTTTAAAAAAAAAAATATATTATTCTAATAATTCGATTAATTTTAAACAAGTTAAAATCTCTTATTCGAATTATTCGTTTTATTCGAACAAGAGAAAAATCGAATAATTCGAATACCCTAGTGACTATTTAATTTGTTGTGTAAATTTGAACAAATACTTAAAGAGTTGTTACAGTTTTTAAACTACTGATCGCTTTTATTTGCATTTTTAAAAAGACTTTTTAACATATGCAAGTTTATCGAGTTGACTACAAAAATTGCTAGATAGGAATCACTGATCTAAAGATATAAACTGTTTCTTCTATGTAATTAAAATCTTGCATAAATGTTGGGGCATTTGAAAAGAGGAATCAATCACGAGGTCAGTTGCGTGTCTGTTCCCTTCCCTTTAGGAAAATACTATAATTATACCTTTCGCAATGGAGTGCCCTAATAGACTAGACGATAGTGTACTGGACTATCAATCTGAGGGTTGCGGGTTCGATTCCCGCCCGAGACTCTGGGTATATGTGCAGGCAAGCAAAACGCTTCGCAGTTTGTATATGTTTTAAAAAAAAAAAATATAAGTTTGTCATTCCGTTTGTAATTTCTACATTTTTCATTTGCGATCCCACAAAGTATAGATATTCTGAATCGTTATAGATAGCGAAGTCAGTCTGTATGTTGAAATCAACTTTCCGTAACCCCCTAATAACTTACATACATGATTCATACATCAATATGTCGGGAATTCTTCCGGCCATAAATGGCTGAGATATAAGGAAAAACCTGGACAATCTCGATTTTTGCCCTATTTTTGATCTATATCTGGATTACTAAGTCATTAATATAGACAATATGGATATCTAATGATAGATATTTTAAAGTCCATTGTCCAACGATGTTTATAAGGCTATAGTAAGTTGAACATACAATGAGACGCAGCGATGCGCCTCATTGTCCATTTGAACTAACAAAATCCATTTTTTTTTGCACTTCCAATATAAAAACTAATATCAAAGCCACTTCCACAAATAATTCAAATTTAAATTTAACCAAAACATATCAATAAATACCTGAACTTGATGTTTGCATAATTAGATTTGTTAATTTTTTTAAATTACCTATCACAAATAGTATTTATTTGCGCAATTTTTTATTTTTTTTTATCAATTTTTTAGGTTTTTTTCTCACAATATGTAATTTCAATACGTGACTATAAAAATACCTTTTAATATTTCACATTAATTTTTTGCCTGCTGATGTAGAATTTTGTGCTCTTTAATCTGGCACTTTCAGTTTTCACGATACTTGAATGGAATTTGTTTTTTTCAATTAATCCGCAAAATTAGTATGTTTGGCCCCTCTGTGCGTCGGTCTAGATGCAGACCTAGATATTTAACTTCAGTTTGTTGAGGTATTATATGATTATTTATTACGATTCTCTACGCAATGTGAATGTAAGATGTATACGTTTTTGCTAGTTTACTTTTATTCTACATTGTTTTAACCACCTTTCTACGTCGAGTTTATGGTCTTGTAAAAGTACAGAGGTTTTCATGAATGGCTAGAATAGCTGTGTCATCAGCAAATGTTGATATGTGGGTTCGAATGTTAGTTGGCATATCACATGTATATAGCACATATAGGAAGGGACCCAGTATACTTCCTTGGGGTACGCCTGCTTCAATAGGCTGTGGTGAACTTATGAAGTCTCCCTCTTTAAGAACGAACTTTCGATGACTTAAATGACTTTCTAGAAGCTTATGTGTGTCTGGTAAATATTGTTTTATTTTAATCGATAATCCTTCGTGCAATACTTTGTCGAAGGCTTGCGAAACGTCGATGAAGATCGCAGAACAATATTTTTTTTCTTCAAATGTCTTAGATATGATATCTACCAGCCTGTGAGTTTGTTTTATGGTATTATGTTTTTCTCGAAATCCGAATTGATGAGTTGGAATATAATCAAAATGATTCACTATCGGCTTTAACTTGTTCATTAAGAGTTTTTCGAATAGCTTTGATATATTTGACAATAGGCTAATGGGTCTATATGTTTCCACTTTAGTGTGATCTTTTACCGGCTTAGGTATCATTGTAACTAAAGAAACCTTCCATTCTGGTGGATAATATTCAAGGCGTAATATAGTGCTAAATGAAGCAATTTTGCATAATTCGAATTTATATTAAGTAAAATTTTTAATTTTATTAAATGTTTACTACTTTTATGACAAAATCTTGAAGATCATAATTCTAGACATATTTAAACTATGTATTGGGACCAAGTTATGATAAAACTAATAAATTTTAAATTTAATGTTTTTGTTAAACGGTACTAAATAATTAATAAAATTAAAAACTGTTTGCCAGTTGATTCACGCGGGCAGTATTATTATTTCAAAATCTAAAGTAAAGTGATGTAGTAGATCTCAAACTGTATGCTTTCGCTGTGGATCACTAAGTAGTATTAAAATTGTCTGCAAATTTAAAAAAAATTATCTTTCAAAATTTGTCAACCCTACTACTTGTTCCTTTTTAAATTGTTGTGTTTTTTTAAAGCTCTTACAGGAACAGGAGGCGTATAACTTACAATAAAAAAGTTTTTTAATATAAACACAGTTTGCAATTTTTTATTATTTAAATTTTGATTTTCCAGGCCTCATAAACTCAGCGGCATATTTAGGTTTTCTGTGAAAAGAGTACTTTTTTTCCAAAGTAATAAATATGCAAAAAAAGTTCTTCAACGCTAGATTTTTGTTGACACAATGTGGAAAGCGGAGTTGGTTTCTGTATTGTGTCTTTGAAAAATTCACATGACGAGCTCTGAAAGCCGTTGAAAAACTGTTGGAAGTATTTAATGAAATAAAAGTTTGCTGCATGTTGTTTGTAGTTTTTAATGAAATTGTGAATTTGAAGTTATTAATAGAAGTAATAAGGAGAACTTATATTATTATAATAGTAATAAAAATTAATATAATTTCAATCAAAATTGTTAAGACCCAGTAAGCACCAAAGCCCCAAAAATTCAAGCAATTGAACATTTTGTTGGAATTTGGCTTGAATGCAAATGTAATTATACTTTAAACACGAAAAATTCTTGAAAATGAATTTATTTTTCAAACAAAAAACATATGGCTTGAATTTATGTTTCCTTTTTACTGGAGAATGCTATTGAAATAAAGTGTAAAATAGAAATAAAAGTAATAATGTACATATTAATTTCAAATCCCCAACTACTTTCATATACAAAAACTTCTGTTATAACTAATTATGTATTCTGTAAGGAGGGAAGAAACTCACACAGAACTAGTTATGTGACTAGTTCTTCGAAGGTAGGGACCGGTTTTTAAATTTCATATGAGATTGAACTATCACTTTAACATGATGTTGATTAAGGAAATAATAAATTTACACATTTTGGATACTCTGTGGAAAGCCACGCAACCATTCGAAGGACCACAATCCAAACGAACCTACTTATTTTATATGGTCCTTCAAATAAGTTTTCATATATTTCCCTTAATTGCTACAATTCCTGTCCTAATAATGAATTTCATTATAAAAAAAATATTCGTTCTGTATTGAATTTCTTTCTCTTCCTCTACATTTATTTACAAAATGTGTAAATTGCTACACGACTGTATTTGAGTAGCTACTTTTCTCTAGATTTGTCTGTTGTCATTGTTCTTTGTTGGTCCTTTGTGCAGTTACGAGTACTTTAAATCATTATTGATTTACCCATAACCTTTTCTTAGCTTAGCTAATGTATTTTACACTAAAAAGAACATGTAATAGATAATAGAAGTCAATGTGATGCGAGTAATGGCAAAATAAAATTATACAAATGTAAATAAATTCTTAGTTATTTTGCTCGTATATTTATTTATATTCATTCTCATATTACATTCTATTATTCATTCTTTCATTTCGATAATAATAAAATGTCTTGTTAGTTGTAGATAGATGTCAGAGAATATAATAGGAAGATCCTTTAAAGGATGCTTTCTTAAAAATTGTCTTTATAAAGACAAAACTGTTTAGGGTAATTTCCTACTTAGATTCAAATGAATAAAATATCGGGCAAATAGACTGCTCTGCTCTGTTGGCGCGCAATCTTTTGTCTAAATTTTGAATGACCATTTTGCATACATTCTCTTTCAATGTTGTTAAATCATACGATCTAGGGGGACAATTCTGATCGAGGAGCATATAAACACTGAATTATTTCAGTGTTTATATGCAAAATCATATCTCGTCATTGTATCATGGTATCATTCAATTTATGCAGAACGAAATCTATTATCACTGCTTGACCAGCCTCATTTTTAATGAAATATAGTCCAATGATGTCTCAAACCAAAAATTAGCACCAAACAGTGACATGTTGTGGGTGCATTTGTTTGCCGATAATTTCATGTCAGTTCTCTGAACATCAAATGTGTCAATATTGACGACTACCAAAGTCATAAGGATGTAAATGTACTTCAAGGCATTCACTTGTTAGTGTTCAATAACACAAGGCAACAAAATTGAAAAAATGTTAAAGGCTTTTGAAAACACTACAATATGGTACAAATATGGTCCAAATTTTAAATTCTATGGAGAGGTTTTTTTAAAAACCGTTCTTAACATAATCAATGATAACTCAAAAAGCTTTAGTTCGATATTATTAGAATAAACTTAGACAAAATTAAATTTACATAATCTTTAATCCGTTTATATATTGCTTTTTAATCGGCTCAGTAGTTTCGGAGTCATTATAACTAATTAAAGCAAAAAATGTATTTGTTACATGAAAATAGCAAATTTTTTGTTTTAAAAAAATCATGAAAAATCGAAAACGGCAGAAATTGTTCCGATTTATTGCTTTATCGCAAAGCCACATATAATAGTAACAGAGTGAGATATATATCATAAATATTGATGGATATTTTTCGAATTTATACACGATTAAGTGAATTCGATCATTTTCAAAAAATTTTGGTTTTTTGCTTGATATACATAAAATTGAGTCGCTAATATTCTTCTTTCGATTGATTGAATTTTGAAAACATTTTCCCCATACAATGACCAAATTTTCACATATATATTGCGTTTCAATTGGCTCAGTAGTTTCGGAGTTATAATAACAAACTTAAGCAAAAAATATATTTTTTACGTGAAAATAGTAATTTTTTTTTTTTTTTTAAATCATGGAAAATCGAATACGTCAGAAATTGTTCAGATTTATTGCTTTGTCGCAAAGCCACATATAATAGCAACAAAATGAGATATCGATTGTAAAAATCGATTGATTTCTTTCGAATTTATTCACAATTAAGTGAATTCGCTCATTTTCACAAAATTTAACTGTTTTGCTTGATATACATAAAATTGAGTCGCTACTGTTCTTCTTACGATTGACTGAATTTTGAAAGCATTTTTCCCATGCTATGTACAAGATTTTCATATATATATTGCATTTCAATTAGCTCAGTAGTTTCGGAGTTATAATAACAAATTAAAGCAAACAATTTTTTTTACGTGAAAATATAAAATTTTTTTTAAAAAAAAAAATCATGAAAAATCGCAAACGTCAGAATTTTGTTTCGGAGTTATAATAACAAATTAAAGCAAACAATTATTTTTACGTGAAAATATAATTTTTTTTTAAAAAAAAATCATGAAAAATCGCAAACGTCAGAATTTGTTAAAATATATTGCTTTATCGCAAAGCCACATGTAATAGGAATAAAATAAAATATTGATCATAAAAATTGGTGGATTCTTTCTTTGTTTCTTTGATGGATTATAATAATCCATTCAATGAATTCTCTTCACTGGTCATCAGGCATTAGTTCTTATGTCAATTGAACTTTGCATGGACACGAAGATCTTCTGAAACTTGCAATTATTGTTCGGGAAACCGATTCATACCCGATTGTATCTCCATGAACATTTCAATTACTCTTTTCATAGTTCACTAAGTCAAATCAATATTCCGAAAAATTTTTATAAATATTTATATCAGATATTCGTCGGAAAATTATCAAGACAATAATACGACAATTTTTATATCAATTGAGAGGTATTACAAAGGGCTCTCTCATGAGATTGCTTCTATTTTCAACAGACAAATTTTTGCGCACCAAAAAACAATTTTTTGACTAACAAACATTTTTCAAGAAAAAAATAAAAATTACTTTTTTTTTACCCGGGAATTTTTCCAATTTTTCACTACCCGATTCCAGGGATTTTTAGTCGGGAATCCCGGGAATTAAAAACTGACGAAAATACATAGAAAAAAAGTTAGAACTCTATTTTTTTCTTCAAAAAACAGTGAAAACTTTTTTACAGTTTTTTCTTATATCTCGGCAATAATAGACCGTGTATTATTATTATTTATTTGGGGTTTTTCATATGAAAATTTAAAAAGTGAAGTTATTATTTATAGAATTTATTTCTTATTGAATCATTCTAGTTTCTTTAAATTTCTTCTTCAAATCCATAACAAAATAGATTCAAACATTTATTAAGTGTTTAAATTTTTCTTCAATTCAAATCTAGTACAAAAAGGCTTAAGACAATTTTTTCAATTAATTTTGTAAATGATTTGATTTAACAAAAATTTAATTTTTCAAAGTTATTAATTAACTTTAAAATTAATTCAGTTTAAACAAAGGCTTTGGAATGAATCTAAAAAATTAAATACTAGAAATGGATTTATGGAATGATAGGCTGACATTCTTTAATTACGTGAATTAAGCTCAAATTTTATTAATTAATTCGTAGATCTGATATTTAATAATTATAACACTAAGTTTTTATATGAAATTTGGCTTTAATATTCCTAATTTATAGTATCATTATATATTTCGGGAATAGCCGGATACCCGGGAATGCACATAGGGGCAAAGATATATTAAAAGTGGCGATAAATCAACCACTGGGTTTTGATGTAAGTTATTGGTATTATTGAAAAGGTAATTTTCTCTAGATTTCAAATATGGAATAATATTATAACCCACCGTACAAAATAAAGTGAAAAATACTGAAATAAAAAAATAAAAAAAATGGATTTTTTTTTTAATTTTTCTAATTATTTTATCAGTCATTTAAAATACATTAAATTACATTATATGTAGTGTTTACAGAAAACCGACTTTTTAAAAATCTGGTTTATCGGTTAACCTAAAATTGTCCTTTTTTAGAAAACTGGTTTTTCTAATAAAGTATACACAGCTTTACCATTTTTGGTTTTTAGTAGTCGGGAATGTTAATATTATATAACTATAAATATAAATATGCAAAAGTGCTAAGTCCATTTTATTTTGTAAAAATTTCAAAATTATTATCTCATTCAAATGGAATTGAGTATAAATATGTTACTAAATATATAATACTAGTTTTAATTATTGGTTTATTCATTAAATTTCAACCAAAATATGCAAATCACAATTTTTTGTAATTAAATATTTAATAATTTTAAAAATTTATTATCACCTCGACTTTCTGATATGAAAGAGAACATGTTTCAAGTCCCAAAATAGGACATATAAGATGCAAACGCACTTCTTCTTAACGGTGATTATTTGTCATTATAAATCTTACCAAATAATTAATAAAACTCCATTATCAGGTTTCAAAAATATTTCAAATCATTGATTTTAGACTGTTTATTTCTGAAAAGGAACTTTGTTCACTAAGCTAACGAAATGATTAATAAAACAAAAATGAATATAAAAAATGCACCAACACATGAGATTTATTGATTTTAGTCCCAAATTTTAAAAACCGGTTAACAGAGTGATATAAACCGGTTAAGAGAAAATCAACATTTTAAATTAAACGGTTCGCAAAAAAACGAGATTTTGAAGAAAACCCGGTTTTACGGTTATCCGGTTTATAACCACTAATTATATGTGATTTTAAGAATAAGTAATATAAAAAATTACATACATAAAATACTACAATTAATCTAATATAAAAGCATCATTTTCATCACTACTATCGTCTATATCGCTTTTTACTGAAATTGATGTATCGCAAATTGGCACGAAAAATTCCGTTGCCTCCTGTGGAAGTTCGTTTATATTTTTTTTTGGACTTTTTCGGAGTCGTGTTATTACAGAATCTGAATTTATGAGAAGAAAGTTACGTTTTTCAAATTTTGCCGATATAAAAGTTGGTAACTGTTTTTAGCGTTAGTTTAAAAGTTAAACTAATGCTAAAAATAGTTTAAAAATTTTCAAAATCTTATTTGCTAATAAAAAATGTATTTCTATATATTTTTTTACAACCATTTATCAACGATTTATAAAACAAATTTTCATACAAAATTTGTACTTAAGACTTTTGATAAACGTTTTTGAATAAAGGCCTAAAATTTTAAAAATTTAATAAAATCGAAAACCGCAAAAATCCGCAAAATGTTGAAATAGAATATAATTCTATACATTCCCTTCTTTAATCAACATAAAATAGTTATGGGCATTTTTGCGCATTTATGCTACTTTTTTACTTCCAAAAAACTTTTTCATGTAAAAAAAATTATAATAATAGTTTGTTCGGAATTTACCAAAATTTAAGTACGTGCATTCATAATTTCTTTAAAAAAAGATCACAAATCAGTTCCCAATAACATATATCAATATTATTAATACAAAAAAACTATTTTATTCAATAAAGAATAAGATATTTTAATAATGAAATATACACCTTAATATTCCATTTTTAATAGATATTAATGTAGTATTTTTTTTATTATGTTTGGACTGCTGCTACTATTAAACCAAAGCTTTGAAAAAAATATTCCGAACAAACTATATGTAGAAAAGTGTCCTCTTTCCAATGACATATCATTTGTTTTGTAAAACGCATTTTTCATTTTTCATTTATCGCCACAAGGCACCATATAGCTGCCCCTATGTGGAATGTAGCAAAAAATTTCCCGATTCCCGGGAATCAAAAAAGGTCGGGAAATTAAATACCCTACCTATACCCTTCACTATGAGTGGTAAGTCGTTATAGATACCGAAGTCGATATTGCCTGACCGTCTGTATATTGAAATCAATTTTCCGAAGACCCCAATTACTTACATACATGATTGATATATCGGGTGTAGTCCTACACGCAGAGAAAAAATATAATTGGGCATGGTTACTGTAACCATTTAAATAGTGTTACAAGATTTTTAACAATATTATAGTCACAGTAACTATTTACATGATTGTGGTAACCATAATATGGTTAATTTATGATTCACATGATTGTATCAACCATATATATGGTTACAGTAAACAAATATATGTTTGTGGCAACCATATTTATGATGAATAATTTTATCATAATATGTTGTTCTCAGATTATGATAAGCCTTAAGCCGAGAGCACCATAATATGATAAGTCCTTCATCATATAAATGGTTGTCACAAACATATATATTTGTTACTGTAACCATATATATGGTTGATACAATCATGTGAATCATAAATTAACCATATTATGGTTACCACAATCATGTAAATAGTTACTGTGACTATAATATAGTTAAAAAACTTGTAACAATATTGAAATGGTTACAGTAACCATGCCCAACTATATTTTTTCTCTGCGTGTAGTTGGGCTTACAACTACTTGAGATATAATCAAAATACCACGAATATCCCGCTTTTTTACCAATTTTTTACCCTTATCTCCATTACTAAGTCATGTACATAGACAATATGGATATGAAATTAAAGATATTTGAAAAACGACGCATATAGTGCCATAGAAAATTCGACCGACATGGGTAAAAATTTGTTCATTAAATAAATGTTCCAAATAAATTAATTTTGAATCATTACCTTAAAGTATTCGTTGGTAAAGGCTCTATCACTTGTGTTTCTTTTAATGTATATTAGGTGAAGCAGGCACGGATCCAGAGGGGGTGAAACAGGAAATTTTCCCCCCACAAAACCGAAAATTTTTCATATAAAAAAGGAATAAAAAGAAAAATGTAGAACAAATTTAACACCCCCCCCCCCCAAATGGTTGACCTGGATCCGCGCCTGGGTGAAGTGTATGTAAAACCTGAAACCTGAATTATTGCAGTATTAGTACTGAAATTCGTAAAATTAACAAACAGTTTTTGAACTCATTCTTTTGAATAGCTGTCCGTAATTCTATAACATATCAACTGCAAGTATTTTTATTATTTTTCCTCTCATTATTGAGCGAACAAAATGTGGATATGTCATACAACAGTTGGCACATGTATTTGTTTTGTCAAATTTATGATACCTTGCTTTCTTTCTTTCTTACTGATGCTTATTTCTTTAATATCAATTTAATGCTTTGAACACATTTAAACATAAATACAAATACTTTTTCTTACTTTCTTCCAATATTTTTGGACCCGGCTCAGACACACATAGAAAATACAAAAAGATTCCTTCGTTTGGCCTGTCTGACTGACTGTAAAAAGTCAAAATAGGCACATATAATACAAAATAATACGTTTAAATGGGTTTTAATGTTTATTTATCTGTTAAAATAAATCCTAAGCACACACAACACATTCTCCCGCACACATTTATTTTCATTGATAAATACATTAGACATATAAAAATACATCGTATAGAAATAAAATAAATAAAATAAATAAATATACTTAAAGTCATTCTCAGTTTAACGTGGAACGAAAAAAAAAAGTAAAATGGAGCTAAAAGCGCTATAAAAATTGATGCTCTAAAGGAGGCATTACTCTAAAAGGCTTCGTATACATGTGCACAGTGGGATATTCACTTATGAATTTGTCTGGCAATTTATGTGTGTGTGTTAAGAAAATTATTTCCGTTTTGTGAAAATCTTTAAAATTAGGGATGAGAATTTTCTTCTTTTAGCAAAATTGTTTTGCAAAAGTCAATTTGATGTACTTCTGTACAACTTCACATTAGATTAAATTTTCCTAAAAGTTCCTTTTTAAGGTAAACGAAAATACTAATTCTAACAAAATTCTTCAAAAGATACATAAAAATAAGAAAAATTCAAATTTTTAAAATTTATTCTTTAATGAAACCAGGGAGCAAAATGATTTAGTACCAAATATTTTGCAGCTAGATTTGTAGCGAAATCGTTAATGTTATTTAATTTTATATCGAAATGATTTTACTAAAAAAATATAGAAGTAAATGATATTGGGTAAACTTCAACCAAAAATATTGTAGCTGATATTCGAAAGTGTGAAATCGAACTCCTTTGTAGTCCAGCATTTAACTTACAACACCATGACCAAGTTATTCCTCCAGCAAAAAACTTGGTAATAACTTGCAGTTACTGAACAACTTACTAGAAGTAGTTTGGTAATGGCTGACATATAATATGATAAATAGTAACTACTTGCTTACGAAATTTAGAATTAATTTAATAAAATTCATTCAATCTATGAATGATAACATAATTGTTAATTCAAATCTTATCTTACAATATTTGTTCTTCATTTAATTGGCTTTTGTTTAATCTTTTAGAAAATTAAGAATAATAACACTATCCAACAAATTGAGACTTGTTGATTGGAACATAATAGCGACCCACTATTCCTGAAAGGGTATGTCGATTTTTGTAGAATAAACTTATAGTCCAGCTGGTCAGAGTTTTTTTTTACAGTGGACCAAAGTTTTAACTTTTTGTTCGAAAAAAATGTTGTAAGTTAATGTCAGAGAGAATTCTTATTGTCAGAGTTATATTGTGGAATTTTATGGGTATCATTTTTGTGGAAGATCTTAACCTTCTATCTCCTCTTTTTAGGGGTCAATTTGACACTTTTTCGAGAAAATAAAAAAAGGACATTTAACCCGCCAATTCCCAGTGTCACCTACAGGTGACAAAGATTAACGGTAGTTTTAAACATAGAAACAGATATCACTGATAAATATTGATATTATTTATATACAGACACGATCCTGTTTTATATCTGATTTTATTTTGGCAACGCTAGAATTTTATTAACTAGTGGATTTTTAAAAATCTTTAAGCAGTGTTTTTGATTTTAACATACTGGTGTGTGTCTTATGATAAATAAGTTGTTATAAAAATGCCAAACGGTTAAGTATCACAATATTTGTTTTTAATAAATACTGCTAGATATTCAGGCTAACAATATCAGCAAGTATTTTTAGAAAATTATTTATTCTCTTCCCAGTGTCACCTATTGGTGACCCCGCTATAAAATCGCAACTAGCTATATTTTTTTTTATTTTAAACTTATTTATAGTGTAAACTAGACGTATTTTTACTATTTTTAATAAAAACAAATTGTTTCTCCCTTTGGCGAGGGTATGGGAATTGCCGGGTTAAGGACTAAACTACAACAATTTTCGCCGGATATCAAAGTTGTAAATAAGGCTCTTTGCGATTAATTAGCAAAATAAATGCCAAAAAAATGTTAGACCCCAGGTCTAACATTTTTTAAAAAATCGCCAAAAATCCAAGATCCGAATGAGCTGAAATTTAAAATATTAATAGTCTTTAAGAAGATCTACAAAAACCAGACATACATATGTTTGTTATCTTTTAGTTCAAGTGATACTTAGGTTCATTTTTTTTTTTATTTTGCTCGATTTTTTTCGTTTTTTAGATATGAAGGGCCTAGGGAGGGTCGAACAATTGGTTTAAAATATCACATATATTTGTGATATCATTCGAAATAAAATAAATCAAATTTGATAACTGTTATCTCGTCCCTATAAAATATTAAACGCAAAAGTTCAAAGTTAAAACATGAAAAATGGGCCGTATTTTTTAAGTTTATTTTTTTCCCAAAAAAAGTCCCTATATTTTTACTTTTATAGAACAAATTTTTATTCGGGACTATATATAGAGAAAGAGAACTTAATGCTAAAGTGTGTAAAGTAAATTTTTGATCACTTGAGTAGAAATATTTCTTTAATTAATTACAAAACCTTTTTATTATCACACCGTAAATAACGTTTTTCTAAAAAAAACTCCGTTTTTTAAATATATTTTCCCCGTTTTCCCGAATTTCGGTATTTGTAAACAAATAATGGCAACATTCATAATAAAATTAATTTAAGGATATTTAGTTCTATATTAGTTCCAAATTTTGTTAGGATATCTTCCACCGTTAAAATTTTACATTAATTCAAATTTTATATATTTCTTCATGGAAAATCACCATATCGAGCCCTTAGCGCCAAATTATCGTAAGCGACATTTTCTAATATTTTTTTATTACAAAAATTAAAATTTTATGGACTGACTGATGTTTTAGCGTTCTCAGAATATCAAAATTGTTAATAACTTCAAAATTAAAGGGGGTAAGATTTTATCGTGGTATAAAAAAAAGAGGGAAATAAATCTGTAACTTCTTAGATACTTAGATTGGTTTCAATGAAATTTCACATGCGCAAAGAAGAAGTATTGTCGAGTTTAAGTTATGAACGTGGACCTCATGGGCCCACCAGGGCGCGAACATGGGTCATCAAGGTAGGACACCTCGGGTATGTTATATTTTTAAAACGATCCTATTTCTTCGTTTGTGTTCCGATTTCAAAAAAATTACACATATAAAATCTCTTCATCGAGCGCTACAAAAGACGTAGCTATCAATTATCTCTTATAGCTTAGGAGATATTCGCATTTGCAAATTAAATTTTAAAAATGTTTACCCAACCTACTCCAGTTTTTTGATAACAGATAACAACATATGTATGTGTCAAATAGAAAAAGAAGTGTTTAACAAGTAAGAGTGCTATATTCGGCTGTGTCGAATCTTATATACCCTTCACCAAATTATACTTCAAAATTTTAAATATTTTTAGGTAAACAAAATTTAATTTTTTTTCCAGTTGTTTTTTTCATTTTTTGGAAAAAAAAATTTTTCGATTGGTATTTAAATTTTTTTTTTTTAATTTAAAATTTATTTCTTTGTTTTTGCAATTTTTTTTTTTGTGAAAAAAAATTCGGGTTAAAATTTTTTCCGATTTTGACCCATTGTAGGTCCATCTTACTATGGTCTTATATACGTCGTTGCAAATGTCTTTGAAATACCTATCATTAGATATCCATATTGTTTATATTAATGTCTTAGTAATCCAGATGTAGGTCAAAAATAGGTCAAAAATCGCGGTTGTCTTGGTTTTTTCCTCATATCTCAGCCATTTGTAGAGCGATTTTGCTCATTTTAAATAGCAAAATTCTCGAAATCATGTCTGACAGGGTATCTGGGGTCTTCAGAAAATTGATTTCAACAGACAGACAGACGGACATGGCTTAATCGACTCCGCTATCTATGAAATGAAAAATGTAGAAATTACAAACGCAATGACAAACTTATATATACCCTTCTCACGAAGGTGAAGGGTATAAAAATAATGACTAAGTCCAAAGTTATATGCATTTGAATTTAAAAAAATTAAAAAAACGATTTTTCGCTATTTTTTTGGGAAAAAAGAACTTTTTTCTTTTTAAGTTATCGCAAAAAATTTCTAAGAGGATGTATAAGGAATTTATACTTTCTGAAAGCTAAGTTTTCATGACTTACCGAGGGGACCAGGTCCATTCAAAAAACACCTATTTTTTATGTAAAATTAAACTTTAGGGCAAAAATTCTCAAATCGCATATTTGATATCAAGATATAGTAACCTATTTTAGATGGCCCAATATGCTTTCAATTATTTTGTAAAGGGTTCCGATAACTCCTACCCTGGTATAGATATTATAGCCAAAAAACTTAAAATTTCCATTTTGGGATTTGTCAACACTTTTTTGGGAATTGCGGGATTGCTGATAATAAATTTCAAAATTCGTTTTTATTTTTCCATTTTGAATAGAAAATTTTACATAACTGTGAAATTTCATTAAAAACTATTCATACACAGAAAAAACTATTTCTTAAACCTTTTCAATTCAAATATATATCACATATTGAACTGGTTTCAATTATTTTATAATTGAATCAAGTATACATGTGCTCAAAACCAAAATTTTCTGATATTTTCTATTGAATTTTGAGTTTTGAATTTGATTATTTTGACAATTGAATATACAATTTTCGTTATTGCTTGAACTTTAAATACAAAAATTATTGCATAGATAATTTTCGTAATTGAAAACACATTTTTGTTATTTTTTGTGTTTTCGAAAATTATCTATTCAATAAGTTTTGTATTTAAAGTTCAACCAATAACGAAAATTGTATATTCAATTGTCAAAATTATCAAATTCAAAACTCAAAATTCAATAGAAAATATCAGAAAATTTTGGTTTTGAGCACATGAATACTTGATTTAATTATGAAATAATTGAAACCAGTTCAATATGGGATAAATATTTCAATTGGAATATAATTTTTTCTGTGTAAATAACAATTTTATTTCAATTCGAAAAATGTTTGTCTATGCAAAAATTCATTAAAAAACATTTTTTGTCATATTTTTCAATAAAGTATTCCATGAATTTTTAATTGTCAAAAGTTATAAATATTTTTGAAAAATAGACAAATAGCTTGAATTTTATGTATAAATTTCAAAATAATCGAAAAAAACCTTCTCCTGTAAAATTTGTGTTTTGTCGCTTACGATAATTTGGCGCTAAGGGCTCGATATTATAATTTTTTTAGTTTTTATGCTAAATGAGGTCTAAAAGTCTTATAAAATTATTTAATTTTACTAAAATATCAATCTTCAAGTCCTAAGGTTTTACCAATACCAAATACTTATATAAAAAGCTTATATTTATTCTTCAGAGCCTTCAGAAACCTTGCCTTTTTGAAACATTTTAACGATTTTTAAAACAATTTTTTTTTCGGGAAACAAATTTTATTTGATATTAAAAATTGATTTCCCGATTTAAACCATTGTCGGTCCAAATTTCTATGGAATGACATACTGAATTATTGTACAAATTACCAGGAATTTGTTATAGAATCCATAACTTTTTGGGATTTATAATTAAATAAACCAAATTTTCTACTCTTTCTCTAAACATTATATACTTTTTTAAGTAGTTTGTCCCATTGTTCATTTCCTTTTCACTTTTATTTAAACAGTTTAAACATTCACGAACGCACGCACACATTAGTATTCATTATTGACTTAGGCATTTACATCCCAGCAGTTCGAGGAGACAGTACCGAACTAGTGATTTTACCCATCATTTAGGGTGGGGGCTAGTCACTTCAATAGCCACGTGACTAGTCATTTTAACATGGGCATGTCCTAGGCAGGGGGTCAATTGTCTCTTTTTGATTAAAATTAGACTGTCTTATAGCTGGTCCAAAGTAGTCAACGCATTGGATTCACATATTGGTTACATAGCGTCAGTTACCTTACTAGCTTTTTAACTGGTTACTTGATCAGCTACTTGACTAGTTATTTTAACACGTACATGTCCTAAGCAGGGGGTCAATTGACCCTTTTGATTACAATGTGACTATCTGATAGCTGATCGAAAGTAGTCAACGCTTCTGGTGGGTAAAATAAAGTGCAGTACAAAAAAAAGTTTGAAGTGACTTCACCATATGTTACTAAGAGACACTAAAGTGACTATTGACTTCATGCTATGTTACATGCGATATCAGTATACTTAAGCAAAAATAAAAATAAACTGTATGAGAATTATATTAACTCAATTTGTAAAAAAACCAGTTTGCACGAATTACTCACAAAACGTTTAAAGTGACTACACTCTCGATTATTTAGAGACACTTAAGTGACAATTGTCTTCACGCTAGATTACTTGGGGTGCATAAAGTAACCAATTGTCTTCTCTCTGCACTACAAAGTGCACACCCGTGTCAAATGACCAAAATATATAAAATGGAGTCAGCCAAGTGATAAGACATTTGTGACAATTACTGTCTTTAAGGGATACATTGACTACTTGCTTAACTGCTGGGATATGTACAACTGTAAACAAAGACACTCAAGTATTTGTACATCGCTAAACAATGATAAACATCATATAATAAACAAAAACAAAATAAAAGAATACTCATCATCCACATACACTACTAAATCAATGGAATTTGACTTTAGCACTTGGCTAAATTTATTGTTTCCAGCATTTCTCGGCTTTATCAGCAGCCGCCTCATCATCATCATAATTTTTGGATACACTCGTCTTTCAATGCTCACACAATATCTTTATGACTTTTACGACTTGTGCCAGCAAAAAAGCAAAAAAATTATGCACAAGAAGACCAACCCTAAAAACAATAAATGTGAAGAAACCTTCAAAAGGTATAAATTCATACTGGGGGGATATGAAATAAACAACAGCACTAGTAATAATAAGGTTTGTGTCTGTGTATGTGTATGCTCGCCTAAAACGGAAGTCATACATTACAGTATTTTCACCTCAATGCATTTGTGAAATGATTTTCTTAAATCCGGAAACAACTACTTATGTCATGTTCTCTCTAGTTTTTTTTCTTCTTTTTTACATGTTCTGTTTGTTCACAGTCAGTCATACGTTTACTTCTACTTGTCTACTATTTACAACTGCAAAAAAAAAAAACAACGACACAAATAACTACCACTACAGTAATAAAATATTAACCAAAGGTACTTGTCGTTACCTTAAATGTAAAATGACTTAACTAACATTTTAGATAATGAAACAAACCAACAAGCAAATACCTATCCTTATTGCTGAAAAGGCCGGGATAGCACTAAAAATAACGAAATTAGAAAATATGCCAAAACAAACTTCAAAATATGCAAAAATAATATGCAATTACAACTAAATATGCAAACATATACAGCATTAGATCGATGCCATTTTGTTGCAAATCATCAGATTCGGAAAAGTAGTTCAAAATTGATTATCGGTTACTGACTACAAAGTAACCGATAATCGCCGAGTAACATATGTACTCGAGAATGTGTGTTGGCCCGAATCCAGGGGGAAACAATCCCCCCACAAGACTGAAAAGTTGGAACAGAAAAAAAAAAGAAAAATTAAAAATAAATTTTACTCTTTCCCTTCCCCCCAAATGGCTGACCTGGATCCGTGCCTGGTATTATGGGACTACTACAAACTTCTAGGTTTTCATCACAAAGAATCAATATAAGTCTCACTTCTTTGATGTATGACTTCAAAATGCAGGATTTTTAAAGTTTTTAGCTTCTATTTTGCAACATTTATACAAAATAAATTTATTCAAAGTATTGGCCATTGTTAGCTGTGACCTTTTCCCATCTTTCTGGAAACATATGGATTCCGAGCCAAAAGAACTGCACATCTTTTGAGTCCAAGACCGAATCAAGCCAATATCGGATACTCTGTTCCAAAGTGAAGCGTATTCCAGAAATAGCGTTCTGCATCAATCGAAACAAACAGTAGTCGGATAGCTATAAAGCGGATGAGGCAAAATTTCCCAATCACTTCATTCAAAATGATGGAATATTACGGTTTCATATCTGGCCGCATACTCTGGGCATTTTTTGGCCAATGCTGCCTTCAAATGAAGCAGTACAGGATCCCTGTAATGGTCTGGTCAGATTTCAACAGCTCGTAATAGATAGAACCCTTTTGCTCCCACCAAATACAGAGGATTGCCTTAGCTCCACGGATATTGGCTTTGGTGTCGATTCGGCTGGTTGGCTGAGCTTCATATACGATATCTTATGCTTCGGGTTATCGTAGTGCATCCAGTTTTCATCGCAAATAATGATTCGGTTCAAAAATTATTTTCTTTTATAGTGTTCATGCATTATTTCGGGCACGCAAAATCGTCCTTCAAGGTCTCTCGGCTTCGATTCCTACACAGAGAAAACAGATTCGTGATAGCAACCGAATTTGTTGCCAATCGAATGATTGTCTACAAAATGTTAGAAGGGGTAACAAAAGTTTTGTTGCTTCAACCGAAATTCTTCTTGACTTTTTGACTTTCTATTGACAGAACCGAAAAATTCTATGTATGTAACCGAATCATTCGATTGGTAACAAATTCGGTTGCTATCACGAATCTGTTTTCTCTGTGTATGGTTCGCAATTTCATTGCACATTGTTGCTTGAGTAGCTCCCAATAATTTTGCAAGCTCTTGTTGAGTTTGACAACAATATTCATGGAGTAATGCCTCCAATTCTTAGTCTTCAAACTTTTTTGGCTGACCTGGGCGATCTTTGTCTTCCGTGACAAAATCACCAGTTTTGAACCAAACAAACCATCTCTCGCACGTTGAAACCAATGGAACACAGTCACCGTAAGCCTTAGTGAGAAATCGATGTGCTTTAGCGGCACTTTTATTCAAATTAAAGAAGTAAAGCAAAACTTCCTGCAAATGACGCTTTGTATGTACAAAATTCTACATTCAATAACTTATTTTACGTTTCTATGAAACTTCTTTACAATATTTATTATTAAAAATATGTTTGCTTATCCTGCAAAATTGAATATTAGTTAGGACCTTTTGCATATTTGTTAACGATATTTGCAATTCTCTACATATACAAATGTTTAAATGTATATAAGTATGTAGTCATCGTAGCATTCCGTTAAGTCTCTTCCAATTCCAATTTGTTTAAATCGGAAATATTCACTCATCTAAATGATTGCACACGCACAAATGTCATTTAGAAATGTGAATCTATTTGTCTATGTGTAACTTTAAATGTGTATAGGTGTATATTTATTATATGTATATAGATAGGGTGATTCATTTAGAGGTTTTTTTTTAAATAAAACGATTAAAATAGAATGGGATGTAGAAATCTTTATTATGAACCGAAAGAATCATCTCTGACATTTACTTTTTAATATAATTTCTTTCAAATGTTGGCCGCGAATTCGTTGTAGATGATCCTGTCGGAAGTACTGCTATGGATTTCTCGCACTGCTTCGCGAATTACTACTTTTGACTTAACATAACCACGAAGAAAAAACTCTATGAGTGATATCACAAGTCTATCTAGACGGTCAGTTGATAGATCCGGAACGCGAAATTGGCTGATAATTAAAATTATTTCGAAGTGCTCGAAAAACAGTTCTCATATTGAATAATTTGGAAGCAGTCAGTCAGGCTTTTCTTTGGTGAATTGTCAAACAATACTGAATAAAAACAAGAAGACAGTATGACACCAGTCACGAGTGAGCTCTGAAAAAATCAAATGAAAAAACCTCTTAATTAATCACCCTATATGAAGTGAATTTTTACTAAGTTATGTGTGTTGCGGTAGTAGGATTATCCCAAATAAAAATAACATTTCTACAAATTTTATTTGGTTGTTGGAGAGGTGACTGTATCAATAATCAAGTTCAACTCCCAACTGATCCAATTCCGTTTAAAATTTATACTATATTTATGGTAGATAATAGTTTGGTAGCGTCGTTTTGTTTAAAAATTTCCGTATAAATGTTTTCTGAAACCATATAATTTTTAATTTGTGAACAATAGAGAGTTAGGCTCCAAGAATTTTGCTATTAAAAATCAGCAAAGTCGATTAATCAATACACCATAAACACAATCATGAATACAAAAATTAGTTTTCAAATTCTCTAAAGACACAGATCTGTCGCTTCTAAGATATGTCGGTTGAAATCAACTTCCTGAAGGCTCTAGATATCTAATCAATATATAAGATATAGTTTCGAGAATTTTACATGGGTGAGGTAATAAAGTTGAAAGGTAACGGTAGCTTAACGGAAACGATAGTCAATCTTTATACATAACAATGAAGGAATCGAACCCGTAGCGATACTGAAAATATCCCACAACTGGGCCAAAAACCGGATAATATGCAATGTAGGCACATATTGAAAACGGATTGGAGAAATAGCTTCGAATATGAACCTTTTGCAGAAGACCGATCGGACATAAATTGGAACTGAGAATGATTATATACCAGACCAATCGAGACGTACTCGTCGATAGTTTGGTGTCAAGTACAACTTTTTAAAAATATACAAATAAAATGCTATTGAATCCTAAATTATTACCATTTGTTCTATTTCCTATCCCGCACGGGTTTGTCAAAACGTTACTGAATTAAACAGCGTTTAATTTCCTCACTCACGGTCTAAATATGCATGTGTCATCATAGTCTTGTTGAAACTAAATTCGACGATTAACAAGGTCATCAAGGTTAAGAAGTGCTTCATTGCTTGCGATGAGTTTTCTACAACTGTGGCCGCCAAACTTTCACAATTAATACACACTAATCCTAAACTGTCAGCTGCCCAACTCTTCTTTCGAATGTGAATTTTGAGACACAAACAAGGTATTTAAACATAAAATTATTTGGGTCCATAACCACCATGGGATCATTTCAAATTAAAACGCGAACGTGCTGTATACAGTTTACCTTGATATTGCTTAAACCTTCTGGGATTTTAAAAATAAACTCAGAGTAGCAGCTCTATTGTTCCGTTTAGGAAAGAACTGAAATATTATGCGGAAATCTCGATTAACATAAAACGGATAGTTTCCTAAATAATAACAGACCAGCTTTGATAAGTAGTCCTCATATTGATTTGAGGTCATACATTGTTGGCATGGAGATTTCGGACAATATGTTGGAATGAAAGCAAAATGTGAATCATATATTATAAAAAAAAACACATCAGTCTTTTTGATAACTTTTAAACCAACATTTTTCAGAATATTTTTGCAACTTAATAGTTAGACGATTAATATTACAGATGGTCAAATACAAACAAATTACACATTAGACTTATTGTTGGTACATTGACTATAATATTGTTACGAAATTGTACTTGAATTCAAATATAACGATTTTAAGGGCTGATTTAAAAGTAGCATAATGCTTTCAAATAACAGTGCTGTAATAGCAAACTGTAACATATCTGTGGGCATTATTAAATAAAAGCTTTCAGTTGATTTGATCGTAAGTTGGCAACGCTGTATTCGAATTCGAATATTCAGTTAAAGAACATTGTAGAAAGTACACCACAGATGGCGTATGTATTAGTAAGATCTAGAATATTCGAATTTTGACAGTTAAAGAACAATCTGGAGTGCAGATGGCAGTGTTATAAATAGTGGCAGAGGTTGCAGTCGTTAGTGAGTTTATCAGAGACGCTTTTCGAATAAACATCAACTGAGGCCTTAAAGTGTGTTGTGTTTTTCAAGTAAACTCGTGTACATTCTAAAGTGTGTCTGTATTTCTGCGAATTTATAAACGTGTATAAAAAACATTGAGTGACTATTTAATTCTGTTGTTGTTGTACATTTGAATAAATAAAGAGTTGTTACCATTTTCAAACTACTAAACGGCTTTTATTTGCAATCAAAAGTATCCGGTTTATTCAAAGGAAATAAACCAGCGTTTTGAAAAGGTTAAAACGTAACAATATAATGTATCCATATAGATCTGAAAGTTATGTCTTTTTGGCACCAGATAATCTAGTATGAAGTTTTTATATGGAAAATCATCAAAATCGGTCCATAAATAGCTGATATATGAGCTAAAATCCTTGTAAGTTATTTTAAAGACCATTAAAATAGAACCCTATCTTAGAAATCAGGATGTACAATGGGTCCATTTCGCAACAAATATGTTTAACCTCGATTTTGTTTACCCAAACATTTCTTTCAACAAATTTCATATTTCACTGATTTTTCTCAAAGAAAATAATTATTTGAAATAAAACCGATTTATCGGAATAAACAAATATTTTTCTCATAAAACAAAGATTAATTATATCCTTCACCACCATAGTGGGGAGGGTATTATGCGTTTGTGCAGATGTTTCTAACGCCCAAAAATATTAGTCTAACACCCACCTTAAAGTATACCGATCAACTTAGAATCACTTTCTGGGTCGATTAAACGATGTCCGTCCGTCCGTCTGGTCGGCTGGCTGGCTGGCTGTCCATGTAAACCTTGTGTGCAGAGTACAGGTCGCAATTTTGAAGATATTTCGATGGAATTTGGTACATATTATTTTTTGCTTCCGAAAATAACTTAAAGTGCTTAAATCACTTAAAAATGTTGGTATATACACAAAATTCAACATAAATAACTTTCATATAGACATAAATCACACGACCTAATTTCATGGTGATCGGTCCATAATCAAGGCCCACTTCCGAAAATCACTCAAAAATATAAATTATTGAAATTTTAAATTTTAAGAAAAATGTTTTTGCTCTTTTACTTAGTGTAGGGTATTATATGGTCGGGCTTGACCGACCGACCATACTTTCTTACTTGTTTTTATTTGTTCCTTTAAAGTACAGAAGCGAAGGGGATATAATAATGTTCCTTTTCTGAATACTTATTTTAAAACATAGCCAAAATATGTCACTAAAAATGTTTTGAAGATCTAGAAAAGGTGGTTAGAAAAGTAACCACTAAACTCCAAAGAGTTAATTGGGATAATTGACAACTTTTTGTGGTTCCTTACCAATGAGGCCACCTAATGTACATAGTATAAGTATGTAGTTAAGAATATGTTAGCTTTTCTGCTAAACAATTTATACGACTAACTGCCAGACCCTTTTTCGTATATTTTACTCCATTTTTTTTCAAAACACTAAAATACATTCAATAACAATATTGTAAATAAATTCAATCACACAGTCCGTTCATCCACCATTTGGAAAACTTCATTCTTTTCACAAATAAATATTTGATGGATTAATATTATTTTTATTGCCGCATTCAAAAATATTTATGTATTTATCTAAGTATGAACATGTGTCCCAGGAATACATACATAAATATGTATATCTGGCCACAATTGTATGGAAACACCTCGTTAGGAATGTTTAACAAAACAAATAAATTCACAATTCATGATTACTTTTACAAAAATTTGTAGTTTGTTGCCCATGTCAACACCACATAGAGTTTATAGATGAATGTCATTTGTTAGATTTTGCATGGCATTTAAAGGAGTACAAAAGAGTGGTAGTGGTGGTTTCTGTCAAAATATAAAAATTTATGGAATTTTGTGTTTTTTTTTGGTTATTAGAGGAAAGGTGAAAATTAATATCTTGTCATATTTCAATTTGAGTGATATTTATGGTTAAACAATCAAAATTCTTGGTGGTAGAGGGAGAACAATTTTGTTATATTTATATGTATATTATGGTTGTGCCAACGGGAAGAAAACAGGAGGTTTTTTTAGCAACTTTTTCGGATAACAAATGAAAGCCATGTAATAATACATATTAATCTACATACATATCGACCCCTTAGCGCCAAATTATCGTAAGCGACAAAACACAAATTTTACAGGAGAAGGTTTTTTTTGATTATTTTGAAATTTATACATAAAATTAAAAATGTTATGATTCAATATAATATATTTACGTTCAAGCTATTTGTCTATTTTTCAAAAATATTTATAACTTTTGACAATTAAGAATTCATGGAATACTTTATAGAAAAATATGACAAAAAATGTTTTTTTATTGAATTTTTGAATAAATACAAATTTTTTGAATTGAAATAAAATTTTTATTTATGAATAGTTTTTAATGAAATTTCACAGTTATGTAGATTTTTCTATTTAAAATGGAAAAATAAAAACGAATTTTGAAATTTATTATCAGCAATCCCGCAATTTCCAAAAAAGTATTGAAAAATTCCAAAAATGGTAATTTTTAGTTTTTTGGCTATAATATCCACACCAGGGTCGGGGTTATCGGGAGCCTTTACAAAATAATTAGAAACATATTGAGCCACATATAATCGGTTACTATATTTTGATATCGGATACGCGATTTGAAAATTGTTGCCCTAAAGTTTTATTTTACATAAAAAAATAGGTGGTCCCCTCGGTAACAAAAATTTTGAAATTGGTTTTCCTTTAAAATATTTTATGAAGACTAAGCTTTCAGAAAGTAGAAATTCCTTATACATCCTCTTAGAAATTTTTTGCGATAACTTAAAAAGAAAAAAAAGTTATTTTTTCCCAAAAAAATAGCGAGAAATTGCTTTTTAAAATTTTTTTAAATTCGAATACATATAACTTTGGACTTAGTCATTATTTTTAAACAGTTCTTTTTTCCATTTGATACATATATGCGTTGTTAGTCCAATAAAGGAAAACTGGGGAGAATCGGGAAATATTTAGATACGCTGCTATCAAAAAACTGGAGTAGGGTGGGTAAAAATGTTGAAAATTTAATTTTCAAATGCGAATATCTCCTAAGCTATAATAGATAATTGATAGCTACGACGAGGTTTTCTGTAGTGCTCGATGAGAAAATTCTACATGTATAATGTTTTTGAAATCGGAACTCAAACCAAGAAATAATATCGTTTTAAAAATGTAACATACCCGAGGTGTCCTACTTTGAGAGCACTTGTTCGCGCTCCTGGTGGGCTCATGAGATCCACGTTCAAAACTTAAACTCGACAATACTTCTTCTTTGCACACGTGACATTTCATTCAAACCAATCTAACCATTTAGAAGTTACAGATTTATTTACCTCTTTTTTTCTATCGTGTCGCTTACGATAAAATTTGTTTACTGTAAAATGTAAACATTGACTTACGATAAAATCTTACCCCCTATAATTTTGATGTTATTAACATCAGTCGGTCCATAAAATTTTAATTTCTGCAATAAAACAAAAATTTTAAAAATGTCGCTTCCGATAATTTGGCGCTAAGGGCTCGATATGTATTTGAAAGCACTAAAAAAATAGACATATTTCAGAATCAATTGACAAGTAAACAATAAAGTTTTCAGTGGAGTTATGGTAAAAATTTGACAGTTGAATTTTCAATCGGAGCAGTTATCCAGAATTTACAAAAATAAATTTATCACACTGAGCAAGGTCAATTTATTCATTACATTATGTTAAAAGAGAGCTCATTCAAAAGGATGTGCAGGAAATAAAAAGCTGTTGAAACTCATAAATCATTTATAAATGTGAAAACATTGATTCAATTAGGCTCAAATGTGTTTTATGTAGAATCATGGCTGGCCTCCATGATTTTATTGTGTTCATAAAAAATAAACACCTAATGCCTGCATTCAAACAACCTGTGCACATAAAGAACTTTGACCTCCACATTAAATGCCACCACAACAATTTTTTTATATTTATTAAATCTCATTGATTTTATCATTAATTTTCTGGCATTTTCAATTAATTCTTTGATCTACTGTCAAAAGTAACAAACAAAGTATCACAAACAAAAAAAACAAAAAAACTTTTCCAAATGATATACACAATTTAAGTTACGACATAAAACCACAAATATTTATTGAAACATGGAAAAATATAAAACAGACGCATCATTAATTATAATTCAAACACAATTTATCTTTATACAAACCAAACTCCAGCTAAGTCTAACGTTTGAAGGCCAAAAATAACAAGTAATCAAAACAATAAAAAAAATCATAAAGTTAGAAAATTTATTAAACAAAAATACCAAAACTTAACAAACGAATAAAAAAAAGAAAATCCCTTCCAGTCAATCTTTTAAAGGTCCCCGTAAAACTTTATTAAACTTTCATGGCCTACTTTTAAGCATCTTTTTTTTTTGGGAGAGCAGGAAAATAGACTTAACAGTTTTGTACTTTATTTTATGATATGAACACATTAATAATACACTTTTTTCTTAAAAAAAAAAAAAAACATAAAATGTTTATAATAATGGCCCTAAAATGCTGAGGGAAAATCTTAAAACGTAAAATTGGCAAAATGGAAAATAAAACAGCCATTCCAACCAACTCCCTGGCACTTACCTTTTATTTATTTGCTAACTCTTAAAAGTAACAGCCAGAAGATGGTTAAAAAGAAGAAAAAGAAAACAAAAATTATGGTCATATTTGTTATGTGAATGAACAACAAATAAAATTGGCCCTATTTAACACTCTATGTGGTCAAGCTCACCAGAGACCATTCAAGGGAAAACAGCAAATATTGTAGAAAACCTATTTGATTTTGCAGCTTGTTTCTTTTAGCTCTGCTTAAGAGAAAAAGAAAACTGAAAAGAACTGAAAGTATAATCTATTGCAAACAGTAAACAAATAAACTTATCATAGTACCCACAGGAATAACATTTTGAGCAGAACAGAAAAAAAAAATTACCAATCAAGCAACCAAACCCACTCTAGTGAATAAGATGAGAAAATACACTAGCAAAAAAAGAGGCACTCAATTAAAACTAACTGAAACCTTTAAAAATACTTGCAATTTTAATAAGCGGAATTATGTAAAAGACTATATCAAGCCCTTAGCGCCAAATTATCGTAAGCGACAAAACACAAATTTTACAGGAAGGTTTTTTCGATGATTTTGAAATTTATACATAGAATTCAAAATTTTATGATGCGATATAATATAATTTCGTTCAAGCTATTTGTCCCAAAAAAAGTGTTAAAAAATCCCAAAAATGGAAATTTGTAGTTTTTTGGCTATAATATCCATACCAGGGTCAAAGTTATCGGAATCCTTTAATTAAAAGCATATTGGGCCATCTAAAATCGGTTATTATATTTTAATATCGAATATGCGATTTGAGAATTTTAGGCCTAAAGTTTAATTTTACATAAAAAATAGGTGTTTTTTGAATGGACCTGGTCCCCTCGGTAACAAAAATTTTTAATTTTTTTTTTATTCAAAATATTTTATGAAAACTTAGCTTTCAGAAAGTATAAATTTCTTATACATCCTCGTAGAAATTTTTTGCGATAACTTAAAAAGAAAACAAGTAAGAAAGTATGGTCGGTCAAGCCCGACCATATAATACCCTACACCAAGTAAATTAGTACAAATATTTTTCTTTTAAAATTTCAATAATTTATATTTTTGAGTGATTTTCGGAAGTGGGGTCATATGGGGGCTATGACCAATTATGGACCGATCTCCATGAAATTAGGTCGTGTGATTTATGTCTATATTAAAGTTAACTATGTTGAATTTTGTGTGTTTACCAACATTTTTAAGCGATTTATGCACGTTAAAGTGATTTTCGGAAGCGGGTCTATATGGGAGCTATGACTAATTATGGACCGATCGTAACAAAATTTGGTGACATGAATTTTGTGTATATAAAACTTATTTGGAGCGGAATTTGTTGAGATACATATATAAATTAAACATTTATGACCGATAAAGTCCAATTTCGGGAGGACATTTGTATGGGGGCTAGGTGAAATAGTGGACTATTTTAACCAGTTTCAATAGGCTTGGTCCTTGAGCCGAAAAAATAACATGTACCAAATTTCATCGAAATATCTTCAAAATTGCGACCTGTACTCTGCGCACAAAGTTTACATGGACAGCCAGCCAGCCAACCAGACGGACGGATGGACGTACATCGCTTAATCGACTCAGAAAGTGATTCTAAGTCGATCGGTATACTTTAAGGTGGGTGTTAGACTAATATTTTTGGGCGTTACTATGGTGGTGTAGGGTATAAAAAGTTATTTTTTCCCAAAAAATTAGCGAAAAATCGGCTTTTCAAAAATTTTTAAATTCAAATGCATATAGCTTTGGACTTACTCCTTATTTTTAAACAGTTCTTTTCTTATTTGACACATACGTATGTTGTAAGTCCAATGAAGAAAAACTGGAGAAAATCGGAAAATATTTGGATACGCTGTTATCAAAAAACTGGAGTAGGTTGGGTAAAAATGTTGAAAATTTAATTTTCAAATCCGAATATCTCCTAAGCTATAAGAGACAATTGATAGACAATCTTTTGTAGCACTCGATGAAAAGATTTTATGTGTGTAATTGTTTTGAAATCGGATCACAAACGAAGAAATAGGATCATTTTAAAAATGTAATATACCCGAGTACTTTGAGGACCCTTGGTCGCGACCCTGGTGGGCAAATGAGGTCCGCCTTCAGAACTTAAACTCGAGAACACATCTTCTTTGCGCATGTGCAATTTCATTCAAACCAATCTAACCATTTAGAAGTTACAGATTTACTTCCCTCTTTTTTTCTATACCACTATGTGTCGCTTACGATAAAATTCGTTTACTGTAAAATGTAAACATTGACTTAAGATAAAACCTTACCCCCTATAATTTTGAAGTTATTAACAATTTTGATATTCTGAGAACGGTAAAACATCAGTCGGTCCATAAGATTTTAATTTCTGCAATAAAAAAAATTTTGAAAATGTCGCTTACGATAATTTGGCGCTAAGGGCTCGATATAATAAAGACAAGATTATAGTCTATAGACAAGACTATAGTAGAGACTATAGACAAGACTATAGTAGAGACTATAGACAAGACTATAGTAGAGACTATAGACAAGACTATAGTAGAGACTATAGACAAGACTATAGTAGAGACTATAGACAAGACTATAGTAGAGACTATAGACAAGACTATAGTAGAGACTATAGACAAGTTTAGACTATAGTCGAAACTATAGACAAAACTATAAAAAAGACTATCGTCGAGACTATAGATAAGAATATAGACAAGACTCGACTATAGACAAAACTATTAACAAGACTATATTCGAGACTATAGACAAGACTTTAGTCGGCTATAGAGAAGTTTAGACTATATTCGAGGCAAAACTATAGTCGAGACTATAGACAAAACTATTGTCGAGACTATAGACAAAACTATACTCAAGACTATAGACAAGACTATAGTCGAGACTATAGACAAGACTATAGTCGAGACTATAGTCGAGACTATAGACAAGACTATAGTCGAGACTATAGTCGAGACTATAGACAAGACTATAGTCGAGACTATAGACAAGACTATAGTCGAGACTATAGACAAGACTATACTCGAGACTATAGACAAGACTATAGCGAAACTATAGACAAGACTATAGTCGAGACTATAGACAAGACTATAGTCGAGACTATAGACAAGACCATAGTCGAGACTATAGACAAGACCATAGTCGAGACTATAGACAAGACCATAGTTGTCTATAGACAAGTTTAGACTATAGACAAAACTATAAAAAAGACTATCGTCGAGACTATAGATAAGAATATAGACAAGACTCGACTATAGACAAAACTATTAACAAGACTATATTCGAGACTATAGACAAGACTTTAGTCGGCTATAGAGAAGTTTAGACTATATTCGAAGCAAAACTATAGTCGAGACTATAGACAAAACTATAGTCAAGACTATAGACAAGACTATAGTCAAGACGATAGACAAGACTATAGTCAAGGCCATAGACAAGACTATAGTCAAGACCATAGACAAGACTATAGAGTAGAGACTATAGTGGATACTATAATCGACTATACTTTGGTCTATAGTCTTGTCTGTCGCCTCGATTACAGTCTTGTATAGTATATAGTATCTTGTCTATAAACTCTACGATATTCTAATTTTTTTTACCTAACTCGGTTTTTCTTTCACTGCATCTCGAGTTAATAATAAATACTCACACTCTAACAACCATCCTCATCATCATTCGATTTAAAGTAGAAAACATTTATTTTTACTTTCCTTTTTTTTTTCTTGTTCTTTGGTTAAAAGATGAACATGAAGAATGAAAAACAAAACAAAAATATATTTAAAGACGATGAAGTAGAAGAAACATTTAAAGCCAGTCATTTTTTCTGTGTGCTAATTTAGATTTTTGAAACAACATTTGGTAACCAACGAACTGTTCATAACTTTAAAACATCTTATTATTGGCAGCAACAGCAGCGACAGCTATCAGCTACAAGCAACAACTAACTGTTGGCAATAGCATTAAAGAAGATTAAATAAATGAAACAAAAGAAGTTACTCTGGTGGTGGTGGTGATGTTGCTGCTGCTATTGGTGCTAGGAAAGGTATTATGATGCTGGCAGTAGGTAATATTAAAGGTGAACAAGTTTTCAAGTAGCTACATACATATTTTAATATTGAAGTTTAATAATGGCAATTGGAAAAATAAAGAATTATTGCTTTCGGAAATTTTTCACTATAGGCACATTTTCTTAAATGTCTATAAGACAAATCATGTAGTGTGTCAATACTAGGTACTGACTATTTCTTGGAGCTACGGCTCAGTGGCTTGCCACACAATAAACCTCTAAAATGTATGAATTATGTATGTGGCAGAAAATTTGTTCGAACACACCAGCAAAATATTAAATTGATAAATATAATTTACCTTTAAAATTATTCAACACCTTTGGGAACGCAGTTTCGCCTAATGAATAATCATTGTTAATAATTTGCTAAAAAGAAACAACACAAAATAAAAGTTTGCATTCACCTTAGTAAACTAAAAGAAAAAGGCAAATTCTTTTCAGTATTCTTCATTCCAAAACCCCCCCACATAAAAGTCCTTCAAACTTTAATTTCGAGCAGGAGTTCTCCTTTGATTGGTTTGAATACTAAAATACCTATTTTCAACACAATAGAGGGAGCTTAATAGCACAAAGAGAGAGCAGTTTTATTGTCATTCTCATAGTTGTGTAATAAAGATTTTCTTGTTGTACAACTCCATTTTCATTTGCAAGCAACAACCACTTCCGGTGAAAATTTTCTTTTATTGTTTTGTTTTTATGGAGATTAATTACTTGTAATTTGTATTCATACAGCGCTTTCATTAATTTCAGGTTTTTTTTCCTTATTGCTTGCATTCTCTTTGTGGTGGAAATTTTAGTTGTTTTCATCAATTTTTATTTTAAGATGGATACAGGCTACTCACAGTTGAAGTCATAACTTTTTAAAAATTTTCGTATTAAAAAGAACAAGTGTTTTAAATCATTAAAATTAAATAGTACTAACATTTAGCTTGTCAGCATGCGGAAGAAAATAGAATAAATTTTTAACATAATTTTTTTTAGAATTCCTTTTAAAAAGTTAGTTGATGATTGTCGTCCATTAAATTGTCATAAAACTTGTGCTGGGTCTTGCAAATTACTTGTAGTATATTGGTCATCTGTTTCTGTCATTACTGTTTTGCTTTTAAGTAGCTGATGTTGATGATGCCATCATAAACTGAGCCCAGTTCTAATGTCCTTGTTGCTGTTTATATTAAAAAGCAAATGAACAATAAAAATAAAAAACAAGGACTCTGCAAAATTGAGTTATAAACATAAACAATGTCTTGCAAATTATATTGCCCACTTATAAAAGTAAAATTAAAAAAAAAATTCTTTGTAAAAATTACTCAAAATGAAGCTGTTGTTTTTCTTCAAAGAGTGTAAAGAATTTGTGAAATAAAAAAAAAAATAAATAAAATGATGATGTAAATTTGCATGGCCAAGACTTGCGTTCTATAATTAACCATTGAAATGCATTTTATTTTTCCAGAATTTTATGTTTTACAACTCCTAAACAGTAATTCACTTTAAAATTACATTTAATAGTGATTTTACAAGGTCTTAATGACTCAGTTTTAAATTCTCCAGTCAACAGCTTGCAAGTAGATTCATAAGTAAAGAAGTGGCCACTTAAAATCTGTACGCACTATAGTAATCATAACAACGCCCCCTGTTATCAAAATGGAAAAAGATTTACTTACGTTTTTAACCACAAATCTACCATTATTCTACAATGAATTGCAAGTCATTATGTTTAGTTTTAAAAAGTGTAGACACAATGGAAAATGAAGTTAGAGATAAAATTGTGCACAAATATCTAGAAAATCAGACTTTGTCGGGTTAAAAGATAGCCAAAATCTGATTTTAGGCAGATTTCAGGTCAAAATTTTTACGTCTCGCCAGCTCGAGGTTGTATGGCCTTTAAATATGAATACGTAAAATTGAACAAAAATATTAATTTGGCAGGCAATCCGCAGCTGCGGTTTGAAGAGGCAAGCTTTTCAGACATGTTTTTAAAGAATTTTCAGAATCTATATATATAAAAGAGTAACGTTACTGACTGACTGACTGACTGATTCATCATCGCACAGCCCAAACGGCTGAAGCTAGAATCACGAAATTTTAACTGTGGGTTCCTCCCTCCCCAAAACGATCCGATAAGAAGGGATTTTTGGAAATTCGAACGTTTAGGGGGTAAAAAAGGGTAAAAACGGGTAAATTCGGTAACCTTATATCTTCAAAACTAATAAAGATACAAAAAAACTTAAAATAGCATGTTACTCCATTTAAAAAATAAGCTGACAGGTATTTCGTACTTTTTGGAAATTCGAAACTTTTAGGGGAGAAAACGGGTAAAAACTGTATTTTGGTACTTTTTTTGCACCCTATGTATCTTTTAAACTAATAAACATAGAAACAAATTTTAAATCGTATTCTTTAATTAACAAAAAATAAAAAATATAAGTTTGGTACTTTTTGGAAATTCGAACCTATAAGGGATAAACATTGTGTTAATTTTTGGTACTTTTTCATAAAATATGTTTTTCTATAGTTTGACATAGACATACGAATATTTTATTATGAAATTTATTTTATTACATAAATTTATTTGAATGAAATTGTACCACCTCAATGGGGATAAAAAAGGTACCAAAAAGGGGATAAAATCGGGAAAATACATTATATTTGAAATTATTAAGCCAATTTTGATAATTTTTTTAACGTTGGTTCCTGGATTCATACAACAATTAACTAACAGGGTGTTATTTGGAACTCGAGTACCAAGGTGTATATTGGGCCAAATCCGGGTAAACAGTTTGGTACTTTTTTTAAAACATATTTATTCTTGGGCACATTAACACAGATTTTAATATTTTGATACATGGCTGTAGCATAAACAATTTTGGCAAAATGGAATATTTTTAAATTTCAAACTTGAGGGGTGTTCAAGTAAGAAAAGGGAAATTGGTACATTTCTCCTAATGGTACTTTTTTAAAATTTTAAATTATTTCAGTTATCGACATTAAAGTTAGCTGATATGTATTTGAGTGAAGTTAGTGTTAGGAATAGGGGATAATATTTAGGTACCAAAATGTGTGAACTGTACTATAGGTACTTTTTTGTTCTTCTAATGGTACTTTTTTGAAATTTCTATAATAATGGACTTAGAAACATGAAATTAAACATATATGGTCCTAAGTGAGTGAGAATTCTAGGGGGAGACTTTTTGGTACTTTTTCTTTATTGGAATGGTACTTTTTGTAATTTCTTCACCAATGAACCTAGAAACATGAAATAAAGCTTATATATAAACCGAGTGAGTGGGAAACCACAAGTGTGGGTTTTTTGGTACTTTTTCTATATTCTAATGGTACTTTTTTGAATTTTCTATAACTATGGACTTAGAAACATGAAATTAAGCATATATGGTCATAAGTGAGTGAGAATTCTAGGGGGAGACCCACAAGTGTGGGTTTTTTGGTACTTTTTCTATATTCTAATGGTACTTTTTTGAATTTTCTTTAACAATGGACTTAGAGACATGAAATTAAGCATATATGGTCCTAAGTGAGTGAGAATTCTAGGGGGAGACTTTTTGGTACTTTTTCTTTATTCGATTGGTACTTTTTGTAATTTCTTCACCAATGAACCTAGAAACATGAAATAAAGCTTATATGTAACCGAGTGAGTGGGAAACTACAAGTGGGTGCTTTTTGGTACTTTTTCTATATTCTAATGGTACTTCTTGAATTTTCTATAATATAATGGACCTAGAAATATGAAATTAAGCGTATACGGTCCTAAGTGATTGAAAATTCAAGCGGATACTTCATGGTACCTTTTGTTTATTCTAATGGTACTTTTTTTTAATTGTCTATAGCAATGGACTTAAAAACATGAAATTAAGCATACATGGTCCTAAGTGAGTTAAAATTCTAGGGGAGACTTTTTGGTACTTTTTCTTTATTCGAATGGTACTTTTTGTAATTTCTTCACCAATGAACCTAAAGCCATGAAATTAAGCTTATATGGATCCTCTAATGGTACTTTTTTGAATTTCCTATAATAATGGACCTAGAGTTTCCAAAAAATGGAAGAATTGCAAAACCACGGTTTCGGTTTTGTGATAATTTATTAAATATGAAGTATTATAGAAACAAAATTAGTTGATAATATAGGAAATGATATACAAATCTAAAATTCAAACTTGACGGGTTATGGTTTAGGGAATGCGAATTTAAAAGTGATAATCGATGGTACTATTTCCTTATTGCAATGGTACTTTTTGAATATTTTAAATAATAAACCTAAAAATTTAAAATTATGAACACATTTTGCATTTTCTATAATAATGAACCCAGAAATATGAAATTAGAAATTAGACATTTACAATTAGATTAACAAAGTGAGACTTGATAGTACTATTTATTTCTTCTAATTGGGGTGGCGAAGCGCACCGGGTCAGCTAGTTATATATAAAAAGAGAGTTTGGAAAAGCGATTGCTGTCATTTATAAGACATCACCCATCTGATACAAAGTTACTCAATGACAAGTTGTCATTATTCAAATACAACCATGAAGTGGTCTAATGAGAATAATATTGATGATATACCAAAAACCATCAATTAAAAATCAAATTTTCGTCCAATCGAGATATATTGGGCAATTGTTAAACGTAAATTGAAAAAGAGTGCAGGTGCAGTAAATAACCAGATTTTTTTGAGAACAAATTGGAATAAATATGCTGGAATAACGGTAGAAGTGGGAAGAAAAGTCGTGAAGCTATTAATTGGAGGCATAAGAAGAAAAGCCAGAAAATTTATTAGCAATAAAGAAACATAAACCTACAGTTATATTTTTTTTAAAGCTTAATAAATTACCTTTAATTTTGTGTATAAAATGTTAACATACGTTGTTTCATTTAAAAGTTATGCCCGCATTAATCCGTACGGATTTTAAGTGGCCACTTTTTTAACTAGTGCTGCTCCTTATTAACCAGAATACTTGAAAATATGTCTTATATTATCACCATCAATTTGCTCCTTATTATACCCTTCACCTTCGTGAGAAGGGTATATGTAAGTTTATCATTCCGTTTGTAATTTCTACATTTTTTTTTATATATTCTGGATCCTTAAAAATAGCGGAGTCGATTAAGCCATGTCCGTCTGTCTGTTGAAATCAATTTTCTGAAGACCCCAGATATCTTCGGGATCCAAATCTTCAATAATTCTGTCAGACATGCTTTCGAGAAGTTTTCTATTTAAAATCAGCAAAATCGGTCCACAAATGGCTGAGATATGAGGAAAAAACCAGGACAACCTAGATTTTTGACTTATTTTTGACATAACCTGGATTACTAAGGCATTAGTATAGACAATATGGATATCTATGATAGATATTTCCAAGACGTTTGCAATGACGTATATAAAACCATATTGACGTATACAAAACCATAGTAAAAATCAGAAAAATATTTTTTAATCCGATTTTTTTTTCACCAAAAGTTTTTTTTCGCTAAATATTACAAAAAAAACAAAAAATTTTTAAATTTAAAAAATTTAAAAAAAAATTTCTGCTAAAAATGAAAAAACTGCAAAAAAAATAAATTTTTTTTACCCAAAAATATTTAAAATTGTTATTTTGAAGTTTATTGGTGAATGGTATATAAGAATCGGCACAGCCGAATATAGTTTTCTTACTTGTTTTTCCATAAGTTTCTAAATTACCATTAAACTGAAATTTTCAATTTCCAAAGAATTTTATTTTTAGTTGTCATGCACTTTCTTATTTCTAGCAATTTCCATGAATTAATGATTTTATTTATGCATAAAATAAAATATAGACCGTTGCAGGCAACAACACATGTGCTGCTGATAGCAACAATTTACATACATAATGTATTTACAAGTAGGAACATTAATTTATTAGTAGTTAGGTTTAAAATAATATGAATTTTTAAGGTCCTTCTGGTGTTTAATTTTAATAACTACCAATTAGAAAATATAAACAATAAATATATTTATAAGGTCACACCAAAATTGTTACAAAACCAAGGATATTGCTTATGTGTATGAATTAGGGTATTCATTCGACCAATGATCGTTCGATTAATCGAATAATTTCTTAAGAATAATTATTCGATCAATTTAAAAATGGCCATTTTCGAATAACGAATAATTCGAACAATTTTATGTAGAATAATCGAATAAAACGAATAAATGTTCATTATATATTTAAATTTATTAAATTGCTTAAAATTTTTCATAATTCCAAATTTAAATAAGTAATAATGACTCACAAAAATTGTATTGTTTCTGAAATTCGACAAATAACTAAAGACAAAGATACTTTCGATCACTGTAGATGAGTGTTCCGTTAGCTCCTTCTATAAATATATAAATATTATTGCAAGAAATTACAATTCGAAAAACAAACCTTTCAAAATTTTTTACTTAGGACTTGAAACAATGAAAATAAAAGGTACGGAATAAAATATTTGAAGAATCGCAATTAATAATCAAAATATTAACTTAGATTAAAGTGGAGTTGAATGTGACATTTGTAATGATTACATTGAAATAGATGATGGCCATGATCTTAAAATATATGTATATATGTAAGTGATGTTATTAACCGCGTACGTAAGTGTTGCAAAATATTTAATAAATCGAATGATAAACACAAATATTGCAAACTAACGCTTTGTTGCAAGAAAAGCATGGAGTTCGTCTTATACATGATTTTGAACATCGTTGAACATCTTTGTCTAACATGATAATAAACTTTTTGCGTATTTGTAAATGCGTCAATCATTCACTGCCTGACTTCAAATTAGCCACGTTCACTGACAATGATATCAAACTTTGGACAGATTCCCTTTATTGTGTAATTCCCCAAGACCACTTGATAGAGCTTGATGTATAATACAATTTGTTATAAATAATTTAGAAACAGTAAATAATTATTTTACTAAATAGTTAGTTACTCAATTTAAAACCCGAATTAATGAACGACATAAAAATGTTGTTAATACGTTGTTTATATTGTATTTGAATTCAGGATCATGTCCAACTAGCTCAAATTTTTTAAAGCTAGTCAATTGTTTTGTAGATTGTTCGGGAGTTAATCTGATCAGAATATTTATGTTGAAAATTTAATGATGGACTTTGTTTTCGAATGTTTTTTAACATTATCAATACTTGAATTGTTAACTTTAACGTTATTTTTGTTATTCTTTAACAATAAAATATTAAAAAACCGACATCAAAACTTCATTCTTTACTTTTTTAAAAAAATTTAAATTATTCGAATAATTCGATTAATTTTAAACATGTGATCGAATTATTCGAACAAGTTAAAATCTCTTATTCGAATTATTCGCTTTATTCGAACAAGAGAAAAATCGAATAATTCGAATATTAGAATATACGTCCCACTTGTATGAGGGACAATCAAAAGCTCAGCTCACTTGAAAAATAAAATGCAAAAAAAATCCCACTGATTTGAATAAATATTATAATACAACAATATTTTTAGCTTTTTCAAAATCTTTAAGGCTCTGATATGAATTCTTCCCTAAAAAGGATAACATTTACACATTTAAACCTGTCCTAAAAAATTATTGATTTCAAACCTGAAATTCAAATTTATTGAAATAAGTCAATAATTTCGTGGCTTTTTGAATGAAACACAGGTTCTCCGATAAAAACAAAATCATTTCATTTTTCAACTTATTCTCCTTTGAGCTCTATAAACTTTGCCAAAATGGAGGCAAAATAGGAATTTGATGACCGATTCACCCCAAGAAACACTATTTTCTGACTGCTGTTTGGTCTCTGGTGTAGTGTGGTTGATGCACGGTTTCGAAACGGCACAAAAACTCGTCCATGTTGCGGTTGAACAATAAAATCGAGGCTTACAAGGCCCATTTACAACCATCATAGGTAAATGTCCCTTACATGGCTATACGGACTCGGTTACGAATTTTGATAGCCATGTTTACAGAGCACTGCTTAATTGGTGCGCATGCTAGGAGACTGAAAACTCCTTATAATGTCTTATGTAAAAGTTGTCATGACGAAGACGAAGATGAAGCGGTTGAACGCCTCCTCTGTCTTTATCCTGCTATATCGAGGACCCTTTTATCGGATCTATCGAACGTGAATATTAGGAATATTGATTCACTTATTCGTGTATCGCACATTGGTAGAACAAATGAGGTGCAAAAATCAAAAATTTCATATAACCCTAAGTTTTTGTCCTTGCCCATTCTTAGCTAGATGTAAAATTTAGAAAAAAAAACAAGTAAGAAAGTATGGTCCGTCAAGCTCGACCATATAATACCCTACACCAAGTAAATGAGTACAAATATTTTTCTTTTAAAATATCAATAATTTATATTCGTGAGTGATTTTCGGAAGTGGGCCTTATATGGGAGCTATGACCAATTATGGACCGATCACCATGAAATTAGGTCGTGTGATTTGTGTCTATATGAATGTTATTTATGTTGAATTTTGTGTATATACCAACATTTTAAAGTGATTTAAGCACGTTAAAGTGATTTTCGGAAGCGGGTCTATATGGGAGCTATGATTAATTATGGACCGATTGTAACAAAATTTGGTGACATGATTTTTGTATATATAAAACTTATTTGGAGCGAAATTTGTGTAGATACATATATAAATTAAACATTTATGACCGATAAAGTCCAATTTCGAGAGGACATTTGTATGGGGGCTAGGTGAAATAATGGACCGATTTCAGCCAGTTTCATTATATGTACCAAATTTTATCGAAATATCTTCAAAATTGCGAGCTGTACTCTGCGCACAAGGTTTACATGGACAGCCAGCCAGACGGACTCAGAAAGTGAAAGTCGATCGGTATACTTTAAGGTGGGTGTTAGACCAATATTTTTGGGCATTACAAACATCTGCTCAAACGCATAATACCCTCCACACTATGGTGGTGTAGGGTATAAACATGGTTCCAAATATTGAGCAATATTTTACAAAAAAATTTTAAATAAAATGAAAAAAAAATTGCTGAAACATTTTACAAAAAATTAAAAAAAAAAAATTCTTTTTTGGAATAATTTTAAATAATAATAGCTATAGAGAAACAGAGAGCCATAGAGAACACATAGAGCGGAAACTCTGCTATCAAAGACCTAACTCAGTTGCCAAAAACCTAAGTGGTGAGAATGTATTAGTAAAAAAAACTATGTGAAAACAAAAACAATACTCGTATATGTAACTTTTTTGAGTAATTTTATTGTTTGAGTTTTTTTCTAGTTTCCGCTCTATGTATATTTTCTTTATGCATAGAGCGGAAACTGGAAAAAAACTCAAACAAAAAAATACTCAAAATAATCACACATACGAGTGTTGTTTTTGTTTTCACATAGTTTTTTCTACTAATACATTCTCACCACTTAGGTTTCTGACAACTGTCTATTCACTATGATAAAAGCCTTTAAAAAAACATAAAAAATCAACAATTTCATAATATAATTTATTTTACTTCCCATAAAATTAATTTTTCCACACATTTCAACTTTGCTACCCCATAAGTATGCATTTAAAAGGCGCAGAACCCTTTTCAAATACTAATTTCATAAGCCGATCAATTATTTATCATATGCCTTTTAAATTTTTTGATTATCTCATTTGGTTTAAAATTTATGATTTTTCCAACGAAAGAACTCAAATGTCGCCTCTGTACGTCTAATTGGTTCGACATCGAACTCCTCTCCGACATGTGCAAATCATTTTGAGTACCAGAACATGATCGTTTAGGGTATCATATTTCATGGATCTAAGTGATCTGGTATACTCGGCTGCCTATATAATCTAATCTAATCTTCTATTGCACCTTATATCAGCTAAAGAACAATCTAAAGAAAAATTGTGTTTTTATTTACAATATATTATGGAAAATGACGAATCTCTTGGTAAAAGCTTAAATCTAAAAGGTGATTACAAATTTTAAAACTTAATTTTTTTTTTGTAAGAAAAGATAAACTCACTGTTTATTGTTGGAGTTTTGTTTAAGCTTTGATATTTTTACAAATAAAGTTGAGTGTCTGTAATTCTCATTCACTCTATGGCTTGATTTGTATAATATCTTTAGTTTTTCTAAAGCCTTTTGGGAAAAGGTTTCCTTATGATCTGGCCTAAGCAACCAGTGAAATGCGCATAGGAACTAGCTTATCCCCCAACAATAAATTTCAGTGAATTTATCAATAATTGGGAAATTTAGCACAATTATTACTATGATATTAATTTCGTATTCCCGTATAACTCTTGATAAATTTTTTTTGTTTTAACAAAAGACACCAATTCAAATCGAATATTTTGATCTGTTATTAATCGAAATTCTGTTTTTCAAAAACTCCCATAAATAATTTGTCTACGTGTAAAATCTAATTTAATTTTCTCAAAATTCTGAAACATCGATATATAATACTGCCACTTAAATGCATGCATACATATGTACGTATGTATTTAACCCTCTAACCGGCAAGGCAGCCTTTAGGCGGGTATGATAAACATTTGTAATGCTGCTTTATTTGGTTATTTTTCCCGTTATAACGGTAAATATGTGTAAAGAGACAAACAATTTACTTATTGTGATAAACAATAACGTGCGCTTGTCTTTTTTTGTTTTTATTCCAACGTATTTCTTTTTTTTTCAAACAATAACCTGGTATATTATTTTACATCGAATTAAAATTGGCCGGTTAGAGGGTTAAGTATTATTTTGTTTCGTGAATGGCATAGAAAATTCCTCTAAATCAAATATAAACAAACACACGCTCCATCACATTTGTTGATAAATGTCTGCCCAAGGACTTTTAGTAAAATTAAACCTAATTAAAGGTAGATATTCCATTTCTAATAAAATGTTCTCTCTCTCTTTCACAAACATTTTTGTAAGTTACAAACCAACATCTAAATACTTTGCAAACATATAATAAGGATATTGAAGTATGTACGTATGTATATCGGATTACATATACATATGTACATATATAAATATGTTCCCATGTACCTATATAATTATGTACATACATATGTATACATATTATTATACCCAACGGGAAAAGATGCAGTAAAGAGGCCTTCCAAAGGCCTTATTTGCAGACAATAGGACAGCCAGCCTCATTGGAAATGAAAGCCAAGTCCTTGCATACTCGTCTTATTTAGGGGGCTGATATATTGCCTTTTTAAGAAGGCATATTAGACGTTCTTTCATTACCATTCACATGATTATCGCAATCATATATATAATTGTACTAAATAAATATATGTTTAAGGCAGTCATATTCACAATTAATCATTATATCAATTAATCATATATTGTTTTCAGAGTAAGATAACCACCATAATCCGAGCACAACACAATATCTTGAGGTACTACGTCATAAAAATGGTTGCCACAAACATAATTACTACATCATATATATGATTACTGCAATCATGTGTTGTTAGCTTAAACATATTTTTTAGAAAGAGAAGCAAAGCCCTTCTAATAGGATGAGTATCGCATCTTTTAAACAGTGTAAACATGTCTTTTAAAAGGCCTACAGATTGAAGACCTAGCAGCTTTTCCTGCTGCATACTTACAAACCTATGTGCATAACATTGGTATATAAGACAATTTAAAGGTATATTAATCTTATGAATGATGATAAATCATTGTTATATGATTATCATAAATCATTATGCTCATTTATAGTTTTGGCTTATTGTTGGTATTTATGTCAGCACCAGATAATTTATAACACAACATAATTACAACCGAATTACACACAATTGAAATTCTGTTTAAGAAATTCATATAATTTATGTATAAACGAATATTTTATACGAATATTTTCCCAATGTCTTTATGACATTATGCATGTATAAGTGTACTTCTATGTGTATGTGTGTAGGCGTATGAAATGCATAAAATTAAAATTATCTCTACTCATCACCAGGGCTAAGATTTGTATGCACTAAAAAAAAAACGAAAATATGCACATTAAACATGTACTATAAATCGAAAAATATGCAGAAAATAAACTGAACAAAAAACTGTAAAAAGGCACTATAAAATTTCAAAAAATAAAAAAAAATATGTATTTTGAATCCATTAATGCCGAAATGAGTAGAAAACTACACAGGTCTGTAAGAAAGTTCCTCAATTTCAGGCATTAATTTTGAGGTAAAATTAGGGTTTTTATCCCTTGAATTCCCGGTACAAATTTCCCGGGAATTTTGCCCATTTTTCACTACCCGATTCCCGGGATTTTTAGTCAGGAAACCCGGGAATTAAAAACTGACGAAAATACATAAAAAAAACAAGTTAGAACTCTATTTTTTTCATCAAAAAACACTGAAAAGTTTTTTACAATTTTTTGCTTATATCTCGGTAATAATAGACCGCTTATTATTATTATTTATTTGGGGTTTTTCGTATGAAAATTTAAAAAGTGAATTCATTATTTATTTAATTTATTTCTTATTGAATCATTCTAATTTCTTTAAATTTCTCCTTCAAATCCATAACAAAATAGCTTCAAAAATTTATTAAATGATTAAATTCTTCTTCAATTCAAATCTAGTACAAAAAGTCTTAAGACAATTTTTTCAATTAATTTTGTAAATGATTTGATTTAACAAACATTTAATCATTCAAAGTTTGATTAAATTATGTTATTAATTAACTTTAAAAATAATTCAGTTTAAACAAAGGCTTTGCAATGGATCTAAAAAATTAAATATTAGGAATGGATTTATGGAATGAAAGGCTGATATTCTTTAATTACTGATTAAGATTTTAGTGAATTAAGCTCAAATTTTATTAATTAATTAATTCGAAGCTCTGATATTTAATAATTATAAAACTAAGTTTTTATATGACATTTGCTTATAATATTCCTAATTTACAGTATAATTATATATTTCGGAATAGCCGGGTACCCGGTAATGTAGAAAAAATGTCCTGATTCCCGGGAATCAAAAAAGGTCGGGAAATTAAAAACCCTAGGTAAAATAAGCAAAAATATGGAGTCAAAATCTTAAAATAAGCCAAGTGTATGCGCATAAAAGCAAAATATGTAATAAATGCAATTATAACAAAATATGCTACATCAAATCGATGGCTTATTGCAAATTATCTGATTCGGTAAAGTAATTGGCTAAAATTGACTTTGGATTACTGACTACGAACATGCATTTGCATGTAAATCGCAGACCTGCTCATCAAAATGCCTCCCAGTTGGAAATTTCCTCTAGATATCTTAAGTAATTAGCAAATGTTATGTTCAGGAATTTGGCTGACTTTTCTTACTCTTAGAAAACAAGACGGATGAGACCACTTGACTTTTCATATACTTAGTTATTTGGATAAATCTTGAAGAAATATAAAGTAACAGGTTCTAAATTGAACTTTTAAGTCATTTAACTTATTTAGCTTTATTTTTTTTGAAATTTTTGTAGCAAATTATTTTTTGGAATTTTCCCATTGGGTATAAAACTAAAATAATATGTATAAATAATTAAATAGTTTAAGATTTAATATCTACTTTATAAACACGTACACACTTATCAATATTATGTTTATAATAATGACACACGTAAATTATAGTCGAACAAATTTTGAGTGTTAATTACACTACTATACAAAATAAAATATTTGTGAAAGACTCCACGTAAAAAACATATTTTTTATATAATATTTCATTACAAATATTTAATTATTTCCTTTTTAAGTTTTCACAAAACAGTATATTTTTAGCAGTTTTACCCCAAAAATTTAATTTGAAATTTAACTGGAAGTTTTAGAAATTGTTCATGGATTTAAGATGGATTTTAATTGAGTACCAGTTATTAATTTAATATTTAATATGTACTTATTAAAATTGGTCTCTAATTAGAAATTAAAATATTGTAACTTTAAAGCAAGTATTTAATTTCAATTAACACAGACACATTAAACAAACAAATGAGAAAATCAAGCATTAAACAAGTGATTTTTTCTTAGATGCAGTTGTATTTTGAGTATGAGCCATGGTAGCGTATGAGTATTACTGATAAACAGGGAAACCAAAATATGCAAATGCATGTTTTTTCTGGTGAGTCTAATGAGCACATGGATAAGATATTTACACGTTTCAGAAATATTTAAGAATTTTGGCATCGATTTGTTAGTACACATTTTTGCATATTTTACCCTTAAATGCATATTTTTGCATATATTTGTTTTAAGAGCATATTTATGTCATATTTTTCGTTTTTAGAGCATATTTTACTGTTTAATAGCATATTTTGACTTTATCAAAATCAAATTTTGTCTTACTTATTTTTGCTGTTGTGTTACAGGTTTTTACTTCCTTTGTTTAAAATTCAAAATTAAAAAATAGATGGCTTTTCACCAAAAAAAAAATTTAAAAAACTGAATTTTTTTTTTAAATTTAAAATAACAATTCGAAAAAATTTTTTATCCAAAAAACTGAAAAAAATGTTTACCTAAAAAAAAATTTTTTTTCCAAAAAATTAAAAAACTGAAAAAAATTTTTGTTCACCTAAAAATATTTAAATTTTTTATTTTGAAGTATAATTAGGTGAAGGGTATATAAGATTCGGCACAGCCGAGGTACTTGTTTTAATATAAAATAAGCACTATTTTAATAATAGCTCCATCTAAATATCAAATTTTAGTTCTAATTCAAACTTAACCGTTCTAAGTGTTAAAGAAATATTGTCTTTTAAATTTGCTCCTGTACCATCAGTTGATGTCGAAAGAACATTTTCTATGTATAAAAATGTTTTCAGATCCAATAGACAACGATTTTTATTTGAAAATTTAAGTAAATTTTTTTTGGTTAAAAATTATGTAAAAGTCCGTTTTTTTAAGAGCATATTTTTTAAATTTTAAGAGCATATTTTAAAGTTTTTACTGCATATTTAAAGCGCCTAAAACGCTTTTTTTAGAGCATATTTCCGGTTTCCCTGCTGATAAATCATAACAAGTATATTCAAGAACGAAACAAACATTTTCGACAAAGTATTAATTTATTTATTTGATACACGAGAGTCCTCTGCTTTGCATATACAGTGGGGAGCTCAAATGAGTACATGTTTCTATTTTGTGCACTTCTTATGGTATAAAAATAAAACTAATAAAGCAAATCCAAAAATGTTTTCTGTCAATTATTTTATGTTTAATATGTAACAAAATGAATTACAATTCAAAACAAAAACATCCAGTTCTAAATAAAAAAACAGACAAAACTAAAGTAACTCGCATGTACTCAATTTTGCACCCCACAATAACTTTAGTGAACAATTGCATTTTGTAAAAAAATTTTCAAAATCCTTTATTACGTAAATAAAATTTTACACGCATTGGCATATTTTCTATAAATTTTTCATTAAATTTTTTGGAATACTCTCTCTCTTGTGCTCAATCCGCTGTTAAAGCTCGTACAAATTGGTAGGAGTTAATCGGTATTGTTTCAACCGCCAATTCACGATTCACTAAAAATTCTCAATAGGATTGAACTCAGGAAATTGAGCTGATAACTGCATTAATAAGAAATTTTTCTTCACCATCCTATTGAAAAATTACTTCTTCTGCAGGATAAGCGTTATAATCTACAAAGTCAAAAGATGAATATGAAAAATATAAAGATGATTACGTATTGAGGTCGGTATATCGAACTGGACACTATTTCGGTAGAAGTTTTGCTGACTAAACCATTTTTCAAAAATGTTGATGAGTGCTTTAATTCGCCGTCCTGCTATAAAATAACTTCTTCGACATGATTGGCGCTCTTATCTACAAAATCGGAATGGCAAGTCTATAAATTCGGTATGATTAGTCTTCAATATACGCAGATAGTCGCCGATTTTTTTAAAATTGGTGACACAGTAAGGAAACAGTAAAACACGTTTTATCTTGGACCAATGCAAAGAATCAATGAAATAATGGGAAAAGAAAACCATCTGCGTATTTTGCAGACTCACCATACCGATTTTGTTGTCTCATCATCACGTTTTTGTATATAAAAGACGAAATCCTGCAGAAAAAGAAATTTTTCAAGAGGATGGTGACCCAATGCACACGTCAAAAATCGTAAAGAATGGTGTTCCTAGAAATATTTCTTATTAATACAGTTATCAGCTTAATGTCTTGAGTTCAATCCTATTGAGAATTTTTAGTGAATCGTGAATTGACGGTTGAAACAATACCGATTAACTCCTACCAATTTGTACGAGCTTTAACAGCGGATTGAGCACGAGAGAGATTATTCAAAAAATGTTAATGAAAAATTTATAGAAAATATGCCAATGCGTGTAAAATTTTATTTACGTAATAAAGGATTTTGAAAAATTTTTTAAAAAATGCAATTCTTCCCTATAGTTAGTGTGGGGTGCAAAATTGAGTACATGCGTGTTATTTTAGTTTTGTCTGTTTTTTATTTAGAACTGGATGTTTTTTGTTTTGAATTGTAATTCATTTTGTTACATATTAAACATAAAATAAATGACAGAAAAAAATTTTGGATTTGCTATATTAGTTTTATTTTTATTCCATAAGAAGTGCACAAAATAGAAACATGTACTCATTTGAGCTCCCCACTGTAGGTAATTTGACACAAAATCTTGGCCAAAAATTACTTTTTTCACTAACAATAATTATTTGTTTCTTTATGACGTTCGATTTAGAATATATCAAAGCAAATAACCGCATAAGCTTTTGATAATGTTATGTGTACTGCCGTGTTTATCATTGATAAAAATGTTAATAAAAGAATTTTGAATTTATTTTTATTCTTTTCGGTTTTCAAATATATCGGTTCAAAACATTGGCTGAAATTAATTTTGGCCTAAAAAGTAGCTCATATTACCTAGTGTGCTTTGATTTGAATTTTAGTGAGGTTCAAAGTTCAAATATTATAGCAAAATGGCGTAAAATTTTTACCATATTGATCTTATAGTAATCGTAATGTTCATTAGTTTCAATGTATTTCCTTAAAACTCAATTTAGGGAAAATATTTTCATTGTAATTCAATTCTAAATCAATTGGCATTGCAAGATGAAATTATTCCAAAAAAATATTTGAAAATTAATTATTTGAAAATATATAGGGTTTTGCATTCGGAAAAATTCATTGTATAAGATAAAGAAATAACAAAAAAGCAAATAAAACAGCAAAAAAAATATGTTTGTCATGAAATTCACACTATAGATGAGGGCTGTTTTACTGAACATTTTACCATCAAAAAATCATTTTTGCGAAAATCGAAGATAGAGGGTTTTGAATATAGGCCCTCGATATACTTAACTTTGAGTAAAAATTTCATAATATTTTGAGCAATAATTATAAAAATCTCAAATACATTTTTTGGCATATCATTATACTTGTTGTGCGATTTCTGTTCATAAATCCTGCAGAGCATAATTTTCAATATATCTCCAAAATCCCATTCCAAAGGAAAAGGGATAACAAATTTAAAGTTAGGGTTTCTACTTCGGTGAATAATTGGATTAGCAATAAATTAGAATATCGGATAGTGTGATGGACACGGTAGAATATCGGATAGTGTGATGGACTATCAATCTGAGGGTTGTGGGTTCGATTCACGCCAGAGACTCTGGGTGTATCTGCAGACAAGTAAAACGCTTCGCAGTCTGTGTTTGTATAAGAAAACTTAATACAAATTGAAATTTTAAGTTCTAAAAGGATTTATTAAGGTGCTTAACACCACAACTTCCACAGAAAATAACGACAATAATCGTAGATTAATTTTTTTTATATAACTATATTCTGATTAATTTTTTCCAGATTGAACAGTGGAACCTCTTTAATATTTTAATAAAAGTATAGTCATTAAAACTACGAGAACTTATATGTTATTTTAAAGCGTACATATTCTACCTTAGTAATTGCACATTATAGTGCACAGTGGGGCAGAATCGAAATTTTTGAATTGGGCGTAGCCAAGGAGTATTCGAGTTTAAGTTATTAAAACGGGCCCTACAAATACTCCAGGGGCGGCGCTATGGGGGTTCAAAGTAGGGTACCTTCGACATGTAAAATTATTAAACTCCTGACATTTTTTGTTTCCCATCCGATTTCAAAAAATTTTATATTTTTGGAAAGCGCTCGGCTGGGTCTTGAAACATGCTTGCGTGTGCTATTTATCTCTTATAATTTCCTAGTTGTTGGCATTTCAAAATTGAAATTTTAAAATTTTGCCATACCTTGGTCTGCTTTTTTAAAAATATAGGGCGCACTTTTGGACGGAATGGACTCAACATTTTTTTTTAGTTAGACAACTAAATTACCAATAACATACAAAAGATTTCAGAGCAATATCGATTACAAATCAAAAAATAACCGATTTTCAATTTAAAAAATCAAAAAATAGTATATTTTTGATGTTTTTTGGACAAAAAGGTGACTTAACTCTTTTTTTATTAAAAAACAACTTTCTTTAAGAACGTATAACAATTTTATGTTTTTCTATAAAGTTTCTTTACGGAGGTATAAAAAAATGTCCTATTTTTCGAACATGTCGGCTTTACGCCCTTTAGAAATTGACCTATTTTTTATCAAAATTTGAACTTTGGGCCACATGTTCTAAAATCCGAAAGCAGGGATCAGAAAACGGAAAGCAGCTTTGGAAACCCTGATGTGTTCCCTATTTATCCCTAAAGTATTTTCCCAGTCCCGAAGGAAATGTTGACCCTATTGGCAAAATTGTAAAAAATACCATTTTTGGGATCTTTTCTCCAATTTTTAGGAATTGCGGGATTCCCTTTGACCTTTTGACAAGCTGTTATTTAGAATGACAAACTTAGAAAACTCTGAATATTTCATTGAGTTTCGTTAATAAATAAAGATTTTATTATATATTACATTGAGTTTCATTGAGTTTCTAAAACTAAAATTTATATCAAAATTTTAATAGGATTGCAAATATTAAGAAAAATTTGATTTTGTTTAGATAAGTTAATTTTTGGTCTTACAAAAAAATTTCAAGTCAATATCTCAATTAGAATCCAAAATATGTCACTTTAAAACTCTGTTCTTCAAAAATATTGCACTTTTTCATACTAAAAATTTTTTATAACTTTTCTTAATATTTTATTCAACACAAGTCACTGGTTCTGACTCAGTCACATTAAGAAAATTTATTCACATTTTTATACCCTACACCACCATAGTGAAGGGTATTATGCGTTTGTGCAGATCTTTGTAACGCCCAAAAATATTAGTCTAACACCCACCTTAAAGTATACCGATCGACTTAGAATCACTTTCTAGTGCGCAACCTTGTGCGCAGAGTACAGATCGCAATTTTGAAAATATTTCGATCAAATTTGGTACATATTATTTTTTCGGCCCAAGGACTAACCCTATTGAAAATGGATGAAATCGGTCCATTATTTCACCTAGCCCCCATACAAATGTCCTTCCGAAATTGGACTTTATCGGTCATAAATGTTTAATTTATAAATTGAGCTCCAAATAAGTTTTATATATACAAAATTCATGTCACCAAATTTTGTTACGATCGGTTCATAATTAGTCATAGCTCCCATATAGACCCTCTTCCGAAAATCACTTTAACGTGCATAAATCGCTTAAAAATGTTGGTATACTCACAAAATTCAACATAGTAAACTTTCATATAGACTAAATCACACGACCTAATTTCATGGTGATCGGTTCACTGTGATTGGCGATGGAGGCTAAAAAATGCTCCTCCAATTAAAAAATGCTCTATAATCTTTTTCCCAAATTGCAGTAAGACAATATTTTCTTTAAAATAAAGTTATATGAGCATAAAATCTCTTGTAGTTTAAACTGTTAACAAATTGTAATCTGAAGAATGTCAGTAATTTATCATATAATTTGTCTGAAAATGTATGTACGCAAGCAAATGTGGCCTGAGCAGTGTGTTTTTACATTAAATTTCGCGTGATTACTTGAATTATATGTAATTTTTTTTCTACTGTACATACTTCTTTAGCATTTAAATTTATCCTTCTTTTACTGCTGCTGCTTACCATACAAATTATTTTCATTAATTTTATTGTGAGTGGAAAGTGTAGGAAATAAAATACATGCCATTCATACACGATATGAACAAGAAATTAAAATGTAAGTAAATTAATGAAAATAAGAGCATTAAGGATATTCAGAGGCTTAAGCGATAAATTAAAAAATATTAAATTTTGTTTGATTTTTAACTTTTATATATTTGAAAAAATAATTTATCATTAAATGGTTTCATTGCATTATTCTATGCAATGATATTATACTCTTTATAAATTGTCTGTATTCAATATTTTAGAGACTTAGTCTATTTGTCAATTGAGGCATGCTTTCAGTATTTATAATATATGTAGGTTAAGCTTTTAATACTTATTGTGAAAGGTCTTATACTAAGAGAAAAAAAACTGCATTTCTCATAATTGTTAACTGGGTTATTGATGCCAGCCATTTCATCCCATTTACAAATATTATGTAGTTATTTTTATTATGCCACGACTATAAATAAATTTAAGTCTGTGTGAGTGCGTACGTGACAGAGCCCAGCAAACAAATGATAGTGATATGTATACAAACTCCTTATCAAATATCAAATGTTTAATAGTGATAATGATTGGAAAATAATTAGAGAACAGCATTTTTCTTAACAATTAGGGGAATTTTCTTATAGATTTGAAAGCTGTCTTTAGTCTCAACTAATTTCTGTAATATATTTCCAAACTAAATTGTAAATAAGTCAATGAAATTTGTAATACATTTGAGAATTAATTGAGTAGAAAGGCATATCGAGCCCTTAGCACCAAATTATCGTAAGCGACATTTTCAAAATTTTTTTTTATTGCAAAAATTAAAATTTTATGGACCGACTGATGTTTTAGCGTTCTCAGAATATCAAAATTGTTAATAACGTCAAAATTATAGGGGGTAAGATTTTATCATAAGTCAATGTTTACATTTTACAGTAAACGAATTTTATCATAAGCGACACATAGTGGTATAGAAAAAAAAGATGGAAATAAATCTGTAACTTCTAAATGGTTAGATTGGTTTGAATGAAATTTCTCATGCGCAAAGAAGAAGTGCTGTCGAGTTTAATTTCTGTATGTGGAGCTCATGCGCCCACCAGGGGCGCGACCAAGGGTACTCAAAGTAGGACACCTCGGGTATGTTACATTTTTAAAAAGATCCTATATCTTCGTTTGTGTTCCGATTTCAAAATAAATACACATATAAAATCTTTTCGTCGAGCGCTACAAAAGACCTAGTAGTAGCTGTTATAACTTAGGAGATATTCGCATTTGAAAATCAAGTTTTCAATATTTTTACCCAACCTACTCCAGTTTTTTGATAACAGCGTATCCAAATATTTTCCGATTTTCTTCAGTTTTTCTTCATTGGACTAACAACATATTTATGTGTCAAATAGAAAAAGGACTGTTTAAAAATAATGACTAAGTCCAAAGTTATATGCATTTGAATTTAAAAATTTTAAATTACCACAAAAAAATTTTAAGTGGATGTATAAGGAATTTATACTTTCTGAAAGCTAAGTTTTCACAAAATATTTTAAATGAAAAAAAATTAAAAATTTTTGTTACCGAAGGGAGCAGGTCTATTCAAAAAACACCTATTTTTTATGTAAAATTAAACTTTAGTGCAAAAATTCTCAAATCGCATATTCGATATCAAAATATAGTAACCGATTTTAGATGGCCCAATATGCTTCTAATTATTTTCTAAAGGGTTCCGATAACTCCGACCCTGGTATGGATATTATAGCCAAAAAACTAAAAATTTTCTTTTTTGGGATTTTTCATCACTTTTTTGGGAATTGCGGGATTGCTGATAATAAATTTCAAAATTCGTTTTTATTTTTCCATTTTGAATAGAAAATTTTACATAACTGTGAAATTTCATTAAAAACTATTTATAAATAACAATTTTATTTCAATTCGAAAAATTTGTATCTATGCAAAAATTCAATAAAAAACATTTTTTGTCATATTTTGTAATAAAGTATTCCATGAATTTTTAATTGTCAAAAGTTATAAATATTTTTGAAAACTAGACAAATCGCATCATAACATTTTTAAGTCTATGTATAAATTTCAAAAAAATCGAAAAAACCTTCTCCTGTAATATTTGTGTTTTGTCGCTTACGATAATTTGGCGCTAAGGGCTCGATATCTCCAATGTCCACCATTGTTTTTCCAAATTATTTTTATTTTAACTCGATAATTAGTTGAGAATGAAGGAATCCTTCAAATCTGCAGCAAAAATTAAATTAATTTATCTTTTTTTAGTTTAACATTTGAGGTTGATTTGAGAAATTGTTAATTTTCAAACAAACTTTCTCAAATTAACCTCAAATTGAATTCGATTTAGAAAACTTTTTTAAATTTGAAAAATTTTAAAATCTCATGATTTGTATTTGCTGGGTAAACATATGCATGTGTGTGTGTTTGGCACATCAGACGGTTCGGTCCTTTATGACACAATCCATATGAATTGTAAATCCTTTTAATTGATTGTCAGCTGTATGGATTCATTAAGGGAATAAAAAGAACGCATTTATATTTCTCTTTTAATGGGGTGTTTTTTTTTTTATTTTTTTGTATAAAAAAAATGTATTTATAATATATTTAATTAAACGGAAGGCAATCATATTTCATTTTATTTTTTGCATTATACATATATGTATATAAATTGAAATTTAATTTGGGGTACTAACATTAAACAAAATAAATACTATTTTAAAGCGGTGCATGTAATGAATATAAATATGATGAAATTGTTAAATATATCACGTTGAACAGTGGCTTAGATTGAAAATATTTTGGAAATAATTTTGGCATTTCTAAGTGGCTGAGCCAATTGGCATACAATTTTAGATAGGTGTAGTAGAGGAGTATTCGAGTTGAAGTTTTAACAACGGACCCCACAGCGCCGTTCCTGAGGGATCAAAGTAGGCCATATTTGTAAAGATGTGCGAATTGAAATTTTTGGTTTTTCAAAAATCAAAGATTTCAATACATTCTTAACGCCCTCAATTAGGCTTATAAATAATATGCTTGTGTGTGCTATTTATCTCTTATATCGACATGGATTTTTCTTGATATCGGACACGTTTTATTACCGATTTCATTGAAAATTGTTCCTGCTAATTAAACAATAAATCAAAACAAATCATTCCCAAAAAATCGTTAACACAATATATTTTACGAGTCCAAAAGTTATGGATTATAAATTTGAATATTGAATTTTCCCATTTTATGGCAGAATCACCTCTATTAAGCTATGCTTAATGTGTCGTCATACTTAAAATGTCATCGCAAGAGTGATTGCTTGAAAATATGACTTAATAATGAGGGATTTTTTCAAATATTTAGCATTTATTTTGAAACACTTATAGAATATAAATTTATTCAAAGTATTGGCCATTGTTAGCTATGAACCTTTCCCATCTTTCTGGCAACATATGGATTCCGAGCCAAAAGAACTGTTCATCTTTTGAGGTCAAGAAAGAATCAATCCAATTTCGGATACTATGTTCCCAAGTAAAGCGTAACCCAGAAAGAACGTTCTACATCAATTGAAATAAATAGTAGACGCAAGCACAGTCTGGACTATAAAGCGAATACTTTTTAACTCTTTGCGATTTAGTGGTCACTTTTCTAACCACCTTTTCTAGAGTCTTAAAAACATTTTTTAGAGGCATCTATTGGCATTTTGCTAAATAATTACATTTCTTGTAGTCATCGTTTATGTTTTTTGCAAAACTTTACCGGGGCTCCAGTTACAAATTTGACTCATATTTCTGTTAGTGACTTATTTACCCAGACTGTTGTGGTGTAACCAAAATGGAGAACGAAATTTCAATTGGTAGAGTCGGTTGATTATACAGGAGGTGGGGGTACACCATATGATATAAGGGAATTGGTGACAGTCTCACCAAAAATTTACAAATTTACAAATACGAAAATGTTTGTCATAATTATTTGTAACTCCAACCGCCATGGTGGTTAGTAAACTAACCACCCCATTCCAAAAAAATTGTGGTTGAAAGAGTTAACAGGTTTGCAACATGTAGTACCGATTCGACAGTTTGATCACATACGATCTCTTATGATTCGGGTTATCGTAATGCCGCCATTTTTCATGGCAAATAATGATTCGGGGCAAAAATTATTTTCTTTAATTATATTTAAGGTCTCTCGGCTTCAATTCGTATGGTATCCACTTTCCCTGCTTTTAGATGAATCCTGCTGCTGGCAAACGCTGCAATTTTCTGCTTGAGTATCTCCCAATGATTTGATAAAGTCTTGTTGAGTTTGACAACAATCTTCATGGACTAATGCCTCCAATTCTTGGTCTTCAAATTATTTTGGCTGGCCTAGGCGATATTTGTCTTCCGTGTCAAATTCACCACATCTGAACAGCCCATATCATATCTCGCATGTTGAACCTTTGTTATGCAATCGATGTGCATCAGCGAAACTTTTTTTTTCAAATTAAAAAATAAATCAAAACTTCCCGCATATGACGCTTTGTTGGTACAAAATTCTACATTTTCGAATTAAAAACAAAAACGTTGTTGTTTACACTATAATGTTCAATAGCTAAGTGAAGATAAATGAAGTTCAAAAAATACGCCATCTATTGTAAATCCAGCACGTTTAAGTCCTAAATCATATATCCTACAAGACATTTACCAGCTTCGGACTAAAATCCCCAATTTTTAGCATTTTATAATATTATTTGAGAATTATGGAATTCTTTTTGTACAAAATGTTTTAGTTTTAATCCTCAGGAACTTGGGTTCCGAAGTCTATATGAAATTTCTGAAATTGCATGTCAATCTGTTCAGCCAGATAATAATGGCAGATTTCGTTCCTAAATATATTGATTCTGCCTCACTGTGCGATGTGGCATAGTTTATTTAATAAGCTTGAAAGAAACTTAACACGTGTTTTTATATAATTATTAAATAGGTACGAATGATGGAAATTATTGTGTAATAACCAAATTATCACAAACCTTTTTTTGCATGGGATGATAAATGTTGTTGTTCCAGCATTAGTTCTAGAATTAGTAAATGTAGAACAAATCATTTACTGTTTTTATGAATTAAATATTTATTCATAATTCAATTTTATGTTCAACAACAGCTTCGAACTACAAAATCCCAGTTAACAATAAATTATTGTACTATTTGGAATATGTATGTATTTGTTTTTATTGTTGGCAACTTAAAACTATTTGCTAGATTAAAATATTAATACTCGTATTCAAAAAAAAATAAAAAAGTAATAAAATAAACTTTTTTTCATTTATAAAATATTTAATTGACACTGTCAATTAGTGTATTAAAAACAAAGTGAAAAATAAAAAAGTTTAATACAAAAAATATATTGCAAATGTCAGGCAATTTTAAAGGCCTTAATAAAGGTTGATAGGTGGATGGTTGTATACGAATTTAATTCACCATTTGCTTATTTAAGTGTTTTAGAAAATTAAAACATTTCTTTCTACCTAAAATGTTTGGCATAAACTTGACAATGACAGGTCATATTTTGTAATGACTTTTACACACCATCTACATTAATAGGAAGTAGTTTAGTAATTACATACTTTTAATGTGATATGTAGGAACTTGACCCTTTCCACAGAAAGATCTATAAATTAAAATGTTAATGAACAAAAAATCATTTAATGATTCTTTGTAACATTATAAAATAAACCAAACTTGTATAATGTAATGCAAATCTTAGTTGTCATTGACAAAAAACTGAAAGTATATATTTTCTTGCTCTTAGCTATTTCTAATGACATTTTCCCTTTAGTATTTTAAAAATCTATCTCTCAAAAAAAAATACCAAAAACTTAAAAAAAAATGTAGCGTTCTTGTACCCACATCATGTCGTTCTATCAATTGGCTGAAAATTTAAAAATTTAGCTTTGAGTTAAAAACAAGTAAGACAATTATATTCTGTGCCGAATCTTATCTACCATACCCTTCACCAAATTTACTTCAAAATACAAATTTTAAATATTTTTGGGTAAACAAAATTATTTTTTTTTTAGTTTTGCAGTTTTTTTAATTTTTTGGAAAACAAATTTTTCGAATTGTTATTTTAATTTTTTAAATTTTTTTTTCTTAAATTTAAAATTTTTTTTTTTAAATTTAATAAAAATTTAAAAACTTTTTTATTAATTTTTTAAATTTTAAAATTTTTTTTTTAAATTTAATAAAAATAATTTTAAAATAACAATTCAAAAATTTAAAAAAAAAAACTGCAAAACTAAAAACAAAATGTTTGTTATAAAGTTATAAAGTTATAAAGTTATAAAGTTATAAAGTTATAAAGTTATAAAGTTATAAAGTTATAAAGTTATAAAGTTATAAAGTTATAAAGTTATAAAGTTATAAAGTTATAAAGTTATAAAGTTATAAAGTTATAAAGTTATAAAGTTATAAAGTTATAAAGTTATAAAGTTATAAAGTTATAAAGTTATAAAGTTATAAAGTTATAAAGTTATAAAGTTATAAAGTTATAAAGTTATAAAGTTATAAAGTTATAAAGTTATAAAGTTATAAAGTTATAAAGTTATAAAGTTATAAAGTTATAAAGTTATAAAGTTATAAAGTTATAAAGTTATAAAGTTATAAAGTTATAAAGTTATAAAGTTATAAAGTTATAAAGTTATAAAGTTATAAAGTTATAAAGTTATAAAGTTATAAAGTTATAAAGTTATAAAGTTATAAAGTTATAAAGTTATAAAGTTATAAAGTTATAAAGTTATAAAGTTATAAAGTTATAAAGTTATAAAGTTATAAAGTTATAAAGTTATAAAGTTATAAAGTTATAAAGTTATAAAGTTATAAAGTTATAAAGTTATAAAGTTATAAAGTTATAAAGTTATAAAGTTATAAAGTTATAAAGTTATAAAGTTATAAAGTTATAAAGTTATAAAGTTATAAAGTTATAAAGTTATAAAGTTATAAAGTTATAAAGTTATAAAGTTATAAAGTTATGTTTCACTTAAGGTTGAAAGTGAAAACAAATATTTTAACATGACAACTCTCAACAAAAAGCCACATTATTCTATTTTAAAATAATTTCCAGTTCGCAGATTTTTTCATTTTTCTGTGGTGTTATATTTTGTCACGTTTTGGAACCCTTGTTTGCTAAAAGATAGGAAAAAACAAAACGACAGAACCTACCATAAAATAACATAGAAAAATGGAAACAAAACGAAGAAATTATTAAGATTTCTTTACTTTTGTTCCAATGTCGCATTCTTGGTCATCGAAAGGCGCATTTCTGAAAAGTACTTATGTCAAACCAATAAATAACAAATACGATGCTTTTGTTTTTTAATTTGAACTTATCCTTATAACAAATGTGATAAAAAAATATGTCACGTTCTAGATCATACCAAAAACTTAAAAAAATACAAACACATATATTTCTAAACATGATAATTTTCAACAGAATGCCCTGATATTGAACTTTAGTTTTAAAAATCACTTTAAGTAAGCTACAATTGCTAAATTTTTCAATTTAGTCGAAAACTAGTTCTATTTCTTGTCGCGTTTTTGCACAAATCTTTATTGTTGATATCTTACAAATAACAAAAGTTTATTTTGCACTAAACAGGTTATACTAAAATGCTATCGAAAAATATAAACAAAAAAAACTAAGATTTTTTATTTTTGTTCCAATGTCGGACCATGAATAGGCGCATGTATCAAAAATACTAATGTTGAACCAATAAATATGATGCTTTTGTTGAAATTACTTAAACTAATCCGTTTTACACATGTGACGGGATAGTATGTAGCGTTCTAAATCATACAAAAGGTTCTAAAAAAAACCCAATTTTTCAACATGACAACTATCAATAGAAAGCCACATTATTCTGCTTTAGTTTAAAAAATATCGAACAATATTTGCTAATTTACTGTTGCAAATGGTACACTGAAACCGACATAACTTATTCATTTGCATAGCTAAACAAACGCAATTTAACAATGATTTATTTCATTTTTTTTGCATAGATTGAAAAAAGTGATATTACATTAAAAAAAGCTTATATACAATAAAATAAATCATATAATCCAGTTATTTATTTGAGTATTAGGTTTTAATTTGCAAAAAACATTGTTTTAATAATTCCCTATTTTCATAATTACTGGTTTTAAGAAATATTACAAAACACAGTGGGATATTTTCTAAAATACCAAAATAAATTAAATTTAATCATTTTTTTGCAAACTAATGAACATTTTATGAAATCATGAAAAGAAACGTTAAGAAAGAAAGGTTAGATATTTTGAATATTACGCATAATATTATACAACTTTTATAACTTTATTGTACAAGGACAACACACTTTAAGGATATTCCTCTTTGTTGTCTGTTGTTTTTGGACCTTTTTTTTGTTGTTGTACAATAAGAGTGTGTGTCACTCTTTTGAAATTCTAATTGTAGTCAAGCATCGTGCTTATTCATCAATTTAGCAAATTATCCTCAAAACACTGGTGGTAACAACTTTAAGGCGGATTGGCACAAGCAAATCTTTTATAATCGTGTTAAAAAGTTGAAAAAAAAAGAAGTAGAATGAAATTTATTTAGTATTAGACAAGTATGATTATAATCAAAAAGAAAAAAAAGAGAAAAAGTTTAATATAGAATATAGTCTCATTAAATTTGATTACATGTTGTGTCCTTCATCTATTTTAAGTATAAGTCTGCAATAAGTTAATATTAAATTTAATAGATTTTGTAGAGTTATTGTTAAGAGGATTTGAGTTTTTTATATTTTATTTACAGATGTAAATATTGTTGAGTATTGAAGGATTTCTTAGAAAATTGTAAGGTCAGTTTCTGTATTCATATACATTATGCAATTTTAAATTTCTTAAAGATTTATAAAACAAAATTTCTATAAAAAATTTAAAATCTTTGGTAAAAGTGGGATAGGATGGGGGTCGTTTTAATCTGATTATAATGAATTATTTAAGACTATTTCTACTAAAACTATAAGCATGTAATTCCTGGTGTATCATCTAGAAATATTCATATGAGCTATTGAATTCTAAGTAGATTTAGCTATCTATGTAGTAATTTTTATAAGACGTTTGATTTAAGAAAGTCAATTAAATGTATTACACTATAATATTACAAAATATTGAACTCTCCGAGTTCTGTGATTGGTCCTGAAAAATTGGATGAAATACATGAAGATGTTTGCCATTTATCATAACGAAATTTTCTACATACACAGCAGAGTGGCTTAGAAACTTTTTATTTTTCGGTAGCTCCTAAACGATTAAAGATATCTTAATGCAATTTCACATAATATCTGCTCAGGTGCTTCTAAGTTGATTTGTGTTTACATGTGCTCGTAGTTGGTATGGGGGCTAGTTGACGGTCCCCCTAAATTGTTCACCTCGGGCCTACAAAATTTAAAAAAAATTACCAAAAATTCAGTTCGTATCCGAATATCAAGAAATTTTATGTTTAAATAGTACATATGTACTTGAAAATATCTACCAAAAAAAATCCCCTTACATTTGTATGATATCTCTTTTAATTCTAGGGATACTTGTGTTGACAATTTTTTTTAATTAGTCTCCGACCTTTCTTTTAAAAAATATGTTTATTTTTGCTAAAATTTCAAATAAAACTTCCCTACAGTTAACTGACACTATAAAAATTTCCACGCATCCAAATTCGGAATATGTAAATTCTAAATTTGTATAAAAACTATTGGGTTTATGACTGCAAAATGCGGCATTTCTTCAAATTTTTAGCGTAACTATAAATTTGACATTTTCCAATCTTTCTGGCAACATATTGATTCCGAGCCAAAAAACCTGCTCATATTTTGAGGCCAAGAACGTATCAAGCCAATTTTGGATACTCTGTTCTAAAGTGAAGCGTATCCCAAACAGAGCGTTCTGCATCTATCGAAACAAATAGTAGTAGGATGGGGCTCAGTATGGACTATAAATCTGGTGAGGCAAAACTTCCCAACCACTTCTTTTTAAATAGTTTTTAACAGGTACTGCAAATTGTGTCGAGCGTTGTCATCATGGAATATTATGGTTTCATGTCTGGCCGATTTCAGCAGCTCTTAACAGATAGGGCCATTTGGTCACACCAAATACAGAGCATTACCTTAGCAAGTACTGATCCGGTGCAAAAATTATTTTCCTTTAAATCGTCTTTCAAGTTTTTGCAGCTTCAATTCGTATGGTACCCAAATGCTCCGCTTTTGGATGAATCCTGAAATTACTGTTTGAATAGCTCCCAAATATTTTGAAATCTATTGTTGATTTGGAAAACAATCTTTATGAGTAATGCTCCAATTCTTGGTCTTCCAACTTGTATGGCCTTTGACGATCCCACTTTTGAACCTAATAAACCAGGATGAAACCGATGGAAAACATTTGCCATAAGATTTGGTGAGCAATCGGCGCACAGTGGGTTGAATGGTACCTAAAGTGGCGATTAATTCATAGAAGCCGTAGTTTTAAAATATTATATTTTTTTATTGATGAGTTATTATAAGCACATAAAAACACAGCATTTTAGAAAAAAAAGGTTAAAAAATTTTTTTTTAACCCTTTAAGCGCATTATTGTTTTTTGGAAAAAAAGACCTTAGTTCACAATTTATGCTGTAACTTTGGAATGGAAAGCGATAAATTATTGAATCAAATTGGAAATTAAAGCATACTTAATGTGCTATTAAAAAATTCAAAATATAAATTTATTGTATGTATTTATATTAGTATAAATTTAATTTAAAATCCAATTTCTGTTTTACAAAAAATTTTATAAATTTACAAATTTTTTCAAAAAAGTCATAAAAGAGAATATTATAATTTTTTAGTACTGAATAATCATAAATCCATAAAAACACAGCACTTTAGAAAAAAAAAAGTTTAAAAAAAAAATTTTTAACCCGTTAAATGCATTATTGTTTTTTGGAAAAAAAGACCTTAGCTCACAATTTATGCTATAACTTTGGAATGGAAAGCGATAAATTAATGAATAAAATTGGAAATTAAAGCATACTTAATATGCTATTAAAAAATTGAAAACATAAATTTATTATATGTATTTACATTAGCATAAATTTAATTTAAATTCTAATTTTTGTTTTTCACAAAATTTTATAAATGTACAAATTTTTTTAAAAAAAAGCCACAAAAGACAATATTATAAATTTTTGTAATGAACAATCATAAATACATAAAAACAGAACTTTAAAAAAAATGTAAGAAAAAAATGTTTTAACCTATTTTGTATCAGAATATGTTTTTTAGCAAGAGGAGTTCTTTCACTATAACTTAAATAAGTAAAAAACCTCAATAACGATTTTTTTCTGTATAGAGAAGCTGAAAGTTCATATTTTAAGAGCATTTAATGGAATTTACCCGATCTCGCCCTGATTTTTTTTAAACTCAATCTATATATCGAAAAAACCCCAATAATGGAGAACTTTAAAAAAAAATCTTAAAAAATATTTTCAAAACATTTATCTAAACAAAAATTATTTATTTATGTTCTCAAATACCTGAAGTTGATGGTTCCATTTTAATATTTCTACTTTTAACAGATTTAACAAAAAATATAAGCTCTCGAAATATCACAATTTTCAATTTTAACCACAGCACGCAAAATTTGTAAAAATTATTTGACTTTGACCGCTCACTGCCAATAAAGTAAATTACTCACAACTGTAATTTTAGCAGTTTGTGATGTATTATTTAATGCACTTTAACCCAATACCAAACATGACTGACGGCCATTCTCACAATGTACGATTAAAAGTTAACGTGAACTTTAACCGCAAGTTAGGCTAATTTGAATTTCACAATGTACGATTAATTCTTAATTGACACTATTTAACAACAAAGTTGCTGTTAAATATAAACGAACAAATTTCGCCGGTTAGCATCTTAATTGTAAGAAATATAATAAAAGAACATGGAAAAACATTTATATTTTTGTAATATTTATAATTTTTAAAAGTGTAAAGCGAAGAAAAGTAAATTTTGCACGGGGTGATCCATATACCACCCGGATATTGCACTTACAAACCAAACAACAAATGTGTACTTTTGCTTGTTGGTTTTCAGTAATTGTTGTTCAGTTTGTTCTGTAAATTTTACAGTTAGGTACCTTAATATTTTTGAGTTTTATACGTTTTTATTATTATACCACTAAGAAAACACAAACTATTATTTTTTATGCCGTCTTTTAGACAATTTTTTATATTTCAATCTTTCATTACACTATTTTTCGTAAACAAATGTATGCATTATTGCCATACTTTCTACTGAATGCTTTGGTTAAGTAATCAAATGATGGTGAAACGTAAATCGGTAACCGTTGGTTAAATGGTCCCCGTTAAACAAACCGACAGTTAGTTAATTTTCCGGTTAAAATGAAATAATCGTACATTGTGAAAATGGCCGTGAAACAGATAAAGTTCAGCTTTTGAATTAATCGACACTTTTGGTACATTTCAACCCTCTGTGCGGCGTGCTTCAGCGGCACTTTTTTTCAAAATTAAATAAGTAAAGCAAAACTTTCCGCATATGACGGTTTGTTGGCACAAAATTTGACATTTTCGAAGCAAAAAAAAAAAACGTTGTTGTTTACACTATAATGACATATAAGTTATAAAGAACAAAATACGCATTTTTAAGTCATACAATTTTAAAGTAAATGTATTCTGGCTGAAAGAATGCCATTTGAAAGTATTGCAAACAATTGGCGAATAGGAATGCATTAATTATAAAACAAATAAACTTGAGCCAGCTAAATCATACTAAAGGTTAAAAAAAAACTAAAGCAAATATTTTCACAAGACAACTTAAAAAAGAAAACCACATTATTCTACTTTCGTTTAAAAAGTCGCTTTAAAAATTATGTTCCAATTCCCAGATTTTTGAATTTTTTAGATACATTCAAAAACGAGTTAGGCGACAAAGCCTACCTCTAGCACTAAACCTAGTGCTCTAAAAAGATACACAAACAAAATTAACCTAGAACACAATTAGATTTCATGGTTTTTTCTTCGCTTCCAATACATACGAATGTCGCGTTCTGGACTATGAAAAGACCTCATGTAATTGAAAAATATATTCTTAAAAAAAAAATTCAACAAGAAAAAACTCACACACATGCTGTTATAAAAATGGCAGTAGGTTAGGTATGTGTGCCAAATAGGAAAAAAAAAATTAATGCAGTACAATTGTTTCGTTTCTTAACAATAAAACATTTTACACATACTCATTTATATTGTGCAGATTATTGTAAGGATTTAATGATACATACTAAGAAACAAAAAATAATAACAACAGGAATGGAAAGAGTATGATTTCATATTACTCTTTTTCGCAGTACCCAGCAGTTCTGCATTGACGCCTAAATATGAAAATGTATTTCTTTTAGACAGCAATTCTCAGCAATGTCAAATTACTTGGCTGACTTTAATTTATATATTTTTGGGTCATTTGACATGTACATACATATGTGCTCTTTTTAATGCAGAGATAACTCAATTGGTTACTTTATACATTCCAGGTAATCTAGCATGGGATCAATGGTCACATTAGTGTCTCTAAGTAATTTAGAGGGTAGTCACTTTAAACTTTGGTTGTACTTCACCTTAGAAATCTGTTATTTTAAACAGCAGAAGTAATATTTTCTAATATTTTTAGTCTTTGTAAGTTATAGAGGCTCAATTGTCTTTCCGCCTCGGACACCGACATGTTAAAATAACCAGACAGTCACTTAGCTAATTATGTAAGCAATGGCTATGCTAAAGCTTGGTAATATCACTAGTTCAGGACACTTAGCCGAAACTGCTGGGTTTTACATTATACCACCACTGACATGCATACCTACTTACATACATATGTATGTATGTTATTTATATATGTATTTAAGTATATTTACAACGAGAAGAAATTCACATAAATTCTATTTAATGTCATTTACAGCTATAAAAAATGTATAAAAAGAATCTATATTTTATATAAAATGCCAGCTTATGAGTTGAAATTTTTACTCGCCAACCTCTCAAATTAATTTTGGGAGTGGCATTGTCGTAAATGCTGCAGTGAAACCAAAACACATTCTTTCTACTTATTTATTTACTTACTTTCCCAATTGTTTTTATTTATTTTTTACAATATTAATTATGTTTTTTTTTGATTTTGAGTTTGAGTTTTGTTTGTTGTTATTTTTCTGTTTGCTTTTATTGACAATCAAATTTATAAGATTTACAGGAAGTATAATTTATTGTATTTAATATCCTGCAATTGATTGTTTTTATACAAAGTGTGAGTGCCCAGGTTTTTACAGCTGTTATTTTATAAATTTATGTCAATATTATTTGATCGATAAATAGAGATCCAAATGATCACTAAGTTGGCTCTCAATTCGAATTCTTACAGAGTAATTATAAAACTAATGAACTTGAGCTAAAATTAATTTACTATCAAATTATGTGCTTACTTTTAACTGCCATTAGCGAATACCAGTGTTATATAGAAAAAAGTTGTACCTCTTCGATTTTATAATTCTGTTTTAACAAATCCTTACTACAAACGTACTACAAAATGTGTCACGTGCTTAATCGTACTAAAAGTCAAAAACTAATGCACATATTTCCACAAAACAATTATGGAAGAAAGAAACATTATTCTTTCTTTAAAAAAATATTCAAAAATTGTTCCTCGCTATCCAAACACCAAATGTTTAAAATTTTAGCAAAATGAGATAAAAAATACATAGTATTCTATTTCATTTACTCTTAGATCTTTAAATAAAAAATATAAAATTTGTTTAACATCCTTACGCCATTATAAATTGATACTAAAACAAGTAAGAAAGTATGGTCGGTCAAGCCCGACCATATAATGCCCTACACTAAGTAAAAGAGCAAAAAGATTTTTCTTTTAAAATTTCAATCATTTATATTTTTGAGTGATTGGAAGTGGGCCTTATATGGGGGCTATGACCAATTATGGACCGATCACCATGAAATTAGATCGTGTGATTTGTGTCTATATGAAAGTTTACTATGTTGAATTTTGTGAGTATACCAACATTTTTAAGCGATTTATGCACGTTAAAGTAAAGTGGACTGATCGTAACAAAATTTGGTGACATGAATTTTGTATATATAAAACTTATTTGGAGCGCAATTTGTGTAGATACATTTATAAATAAATTAAACATTTATGACCGATAAAGTCCAATTTCTGAAGGACATTTTTATGGGGGCTAGGTGAAATAATTAACCGATTTCAGCCAGTTTCAATACCAAATTTGATCGAAATATCTTCAAAATTGCGACCTGTACTCTGCGCACAAGGTTTACATGGGCATCCAGCCAACTATGGTGGTGTAGGGTATAAAAATCTTATAATTACATTAACATTTTAAATCCCAAATTTTAAATTTTCAAAATTTTTTTTTAACAAAATTTAAAAAAAATGTTTTCGGTTCTAATTATTGCTTTATGATTAAGAACTAATATTGTGGGTTAGAGTAGGGACCGATTTAAAATTAGCGGATTTCGAGGAAATCTAGATTTGAAACACAAATGTGTTTCTTTATGTCGCTAATTTGGGATTTTGTAATTTTAAATTTCTAGTTAGCACATTGTTAACACGTTTATATCTAGGGTCAAACCTGCACAATAAACTAATGTTCGACTTCAAAATTAAAACAAGTAAGAGAGCTATATTCGGCTGTGCCGAATGTTATAAATTCAAAATACAAATTTTAAGTATTTTTAGGTAAACAAAATTAATTTTTTTTTCAAGGTTGTTTTTTTTAATTTTTTAGAAAAAAAAAATTTTCGAATTGTTATTTTAAAATTTTTTTCTAAATTTTTTAAATTAAAATTTTTGTTTTTTAATTTTTTATTTTTTGGTGAAAAAAAAAATCGGACTAAAAAAAAACGATTTTGACCCATTGTAGGTCGAAATTACTATGGTCTTATATACGTCGTTGCAATGGTCTTTGAAGTATCTATCATTAGATATCAATATTGTCTATATTAATGACTTAGTAATCCAGATATAGGTCAAAAATCAAGGTTGTCCTGGTTTTTTCTTTATATCTCAGCCATTTGTTGACCGATTTTGCTGATTTTAAATAGGAAACTTCTCGAAAGCATGTCTGACAGAATTATTGAAGATTTGGATCCCGAAGATATCTGGGGTCTTTAGAAAATTGATTTCAACAGTCAGACAGACGGACATGGCTTAATCGACTCCGCTATCTATATGGATCTATGGATATGTATATAATTTTAAACGGAATGACAAACTTATATATTGTTACGTTTTAACCTTTTCAAAACGTTTGTTTACTTCCTTTGAATAAACCGGATACTTTTGATTGCAAATAAAAGCCGTTTAGTAGTTTAAAAATTGTAACAACTATTTAGTTATTTAAAATGTACAACAACAGAATTAAATAGTCACTCAATGTTTTTTTATACACATTTATAAATTCGAAGAAATACAGACACACTTTATAATGTACACGAATTCACTTGAAAAACACAGCACACTTTAAGGCACTCAGTTAGGGTTGCCAGATTCAGATTTGCAAAAAGCTGGACATTGGGGTCTAAAAAGCTGGACAAATTAAAAAAAAACTGGACATTACAAAAATTACTGAGAAAATGTTAATTTTGGTTTTGTGTAAACAAATGTATTACACGGTGCTACAGTGAGAAAAAAACTTGGAAAACGACAAAACGTGGGTTATATGTACATTGCAAATTGTGTCAGAAAATTTCAGAACACTCTCAATTTCAGAAGTTATTCTAAAAACCCGTTTTAAGTGATGTTCGTCAACTTATCGACCATTCAGTTTTTATCTGATTTTAATTTTTTAACGGGTTTACAAAGAAAATTGATTACGCTTTAAAATGTCGTGCATTTTTTGATATATTTGTAAGATATAAGTATTGTTTTTGTTAAGAATATCTAAACAAAACAAAATTCATCAACATTTTTATTTTAAGTGGCTTTTCATTGCTTATTTTGCTATGAAAGCTTATGCAAATTTATAGCAATGTATAAAGAAAATTTAGTTCTTAACAAAACATGGTTTTATTCAACTTTTCATTAATACGTTTTTTAGTAAAATAATTGTAGTTTTTAATTTACAAAATTTAGAAAATTTAAACCGATTTTAACAAGTAATGTCTCGTTTTTTTCTATATACAAATTTGTTTATAACATTGTACAAAAAAATAGTTTTTAATAGAAAATACATTTTATGTATACATTTTATAAAAGCTTAATTCTTTGCCTTTCCATAACTGTTTACAATTTTTCGGTCTAAAAATGTGTGAGTTAGAGGTACTAAAGTACTACGACCTATCGTAAAGCAGTTTTTTCAAATTAACTAAAAATTTTGAGGGTGTTTTAAAATCTTTGGGTCTACAACCCCCACTTGGTCGCTTTTCAAGTTCTTACAAAAAGTGTTTTTTTAGCAGTGTGTTAATATTTAGAAATTTAGAGTCACAATTAAATATTTTCATTTCATTCCTTAAAATTTATTTAACTAAACTTAAATTTGTTCGGTTAAGTCCGTCATATACAGTGGTGGCCAGGAATTTAAGACAAAAATTGTTTGCTAAATTCCATGTAATTGTCAATTATTTTTTCAAATATTTCCACAAATATGTATGCATGAGGACCGTTCAAGGACTGTGTCAATTCATACATATTCACCATGAACATCTAAAATTTTTCTACAACTTGACCAACAAATTTTTTTTTTAAATAAACATTTTCTCACATTTATATCATTATAATTTTATTATTATAAAATTTTTCTACAACTTGACCAACAAATTTTTTTTTAAATAAACATATTTTCTCACATTTATATCATTATAATTTTATTATTATAAAATATTCAAATTTCGTATTTTTAGTTCCATTAGTTTCGGTCATATCATGTTATTAACAGCGGATGTTCGCTGAGGTGGGTCAACGTATTTCCACATATCTTTGTCCATATATGTTTTACAGATTTTTCCAAACATTTTTCAGAAACTAGAAACATTAATAATAAATTTCATACCCTTAAAGGTCCTTTTATTTTGGCTCTATCGCACTTAAAATTCAGTTGATGAAAAAAATTCAAGTATTTGTCTTAAATTGGTGGCCACCACTGTACATATTTATATTATTAAATACTAAAAACACTGCGACTTTATTTCGTTTTTGAGCTTACGCATTTTGGCCAATTCCAAACCTAGAGGTTTGTAAACCATTTTGAAAATTTTTACAAACCTCCTATAAATTTTTTCGTATTAATATTTCAGGTCGAATGACATTCGGTTTCTTTCTTTAGTATAAAGATTATTTAAAATAGAAAAAATCTTTCACAAAAAGCACAAATATTACAATAAATAAAATGAAAATGAAAAGCTTTGCTTACTGGTATTAAAAATACGAAACATGCAGCTTTTCTTAAATTCTCGAATTCATTCGTTTCACCTTTGGTAAAAAAATAGGACCATATCATTTGACAAATCTCTTGGTATTTATTTATAAACTTCACGAATGCTGCAGTAATCAATATATATGTATTTTGGCGAATTTTACCACCACGTGATGGCCAATGTTATATATGTAATGAAAATCATTTTTTTAGGTCATTTGGAATCAAAAACATCACGCACCAACACCAATTTCTAAAATAATCATTTCTTTTTTTCTCTGGAAAATTATATAAATAATTTCCCCATTTTTTGTTGCAAGTGTGAGGGATACTAAAATTATCTTTAGAACTATGTCCGCAGTTATTATTAATTATAAAAATAACTTAACGAAGGAATAAAATGTGTTGTATTTTAAAAAATTTTAAATATTTAATGTAAACTTTATTGCGTTTGGTGCGTGAACATGGTTTTTCATATTTTTTAATGCTCTATTCGACTATGCTATGCCAATTTGCATATTTGCAAAAAATGTCAATAGTTATATCCCTAATGTATAGTTTATCGTTATCTATTTCTTCAGATATTTCAAGGTTAAATTTAAAAATGCTATTTTTTAAAAAAACGATGTTCTAAATAGCTGACCGCTGTTTTTAAAAAGTTTTCTACGTCAGTCTTAAAAGTTTTTTGTTCTTTAGGCGAAATTTTTTTCAAAATGCTGTGAACTTTGGAGCCAAAAAATTTGTCATTTATTCTACTTTTGCGGCTTATAAATAGCCTCATAAATAGCCAGTAGAAAAGTACGGTCATTATATCGAGCAACTGTACACGAGTTATTCCTAAAAGCAGTAAATTCCTGCATTATGTTTTGCATAAAATATAAATATGCTTCTGATAATCCTTAACTTTACATTCTTCTTCATTGACATCATTAACAGAAATTCCACACGACACGTATTCCCATAAAACATTTTGGTATTTATTTTTTCCTTTCTGCAAAAAATACATACACTTTTTTGCATAAGTTATTACTGTCTACTAATTAGTAGTAAGTAATTTTGTAGTAATAAATAATACAGATATTATTGTCGAAAATTTCAATATAGCTGGACAAATGACATTTTAGCTTGAAACTGGACAGGCATTAAAAAAGCTGGACAATCCAGCCAAGTCCAGCCAGGCTGGCAACCCTACACTCAGTTGATGTTTATTCGAATAGCGTCTCTGATAAACTCATTAACGACTGCAACCTCTGTCACTATTTATAACACTGCCATCTGCATTCTAGATTGCTCTTTAACTGTCTAGAGCTTTCTAATACATACGCCATCTGTGGTGTACTTTCTACAATGTTCTTTAACTGAATATTCGAATTCGAATATACGGTCGCAGCAAACAGCGTTGCCAACTTACGATCAATGGTCAACTGAAAGCTTTTATTTAATGTTAATAATGCCCACAGATATGTTACAGTTTGCTATTACAGCACTGCTATTTGAAAACATTCTGCTACTTTTAAATCAGCCGTTAAAATCGTTAAATTTGAATTGAAGTACAAGTTCGTAACAATATGTATACCTTTCACCTTCGTGAGAAGGAATATTATTGAGTGAATGACATAAAAATGCGATATTTACAATAGATGGCTTAACTTTTGAACGCTGTTTTTGTTTATAATAACTTATTTGTCATTTTGAAGGGTACATATCTGTCATTTATTCTCATTTGGTTATTGAACATAATAGTGTAAACAACAAAGTTTTTTTTGGTTCGTCATATGCGGGAAGTTTTGCTTTACTTCTCTAATTTGAAAAAAAAGTGCAGCCGAATTACATCGATTGTTCGATTGTGATTGTGTTCCATAAGCTTCAATGTGCGGGAGATGGTTAGTGTGGTTCAGACTTGGTGATTTGGACATGGAAGACGAAGATCGCCCAGGCCAGCCAAAGAAGTTTGAAGACAAAGCATTGTAAAACTCAACAAAAGCTTGCAAATCATTAGGAGCTACTCAAGCAGCAATTTAAAAACGTTTGCGAAATTGTGTACCATACGAATTGAAGCCGATAGACCTTGAAAGACGATTTTGTATGTCAGAAATGATGCTTGATAATTCTCTGTATATGGTGGGACCAAAAGGGTCCTATCTATTACCAGCTGGTGAAATCTGACCAAACCATAACAGGGAACCTGTACCGAATATAACTGATTCGTTTGAAGATAGCATTGGTCGAAAATGTCCAGAATATGCGGCAAGATATGAAACCGTAATATTTCATCATGATAACGCTCGGCCACATGTTACAATACCTCTTAAAAAGTATGCAAGTGTTTGGGATGTTTTGCCTCAACCGCTTTATAGTCCAGACCTTGCCTCGTCCGTCTACTATTGGTGTCGATCGATGCAGAACGCTCTCTCTGGGATACGCTTCATTTCAGAATGGAGTGTCCAAAATTGTCTTGATTCGTTGTTGGCCTCAAAGGATGAGCAGTTCTTTTGGCTCGGAATCCATATGTTGCCAAGAATTTGGGAAAAGGTCATAGCTAACAATGGCCAATACTTTGATTTTTAAGTCATACACCAATGTAAATAGTGAAGCAACAACTATTTCTTTTAAAACCCCAACGCCATATTTTGGTCGACTTGAAAAAGTTTTCTTACTTTACTAAGCAACCCATATGGCAAAATTCAACTCCATCATCAACTTTTTTAATTTAATATTTTACAACTGCTAGTACAATCCATTAAGAAAAACTGGCGTATTAAATTAATTCAAAGAATTTCCTACATACAAACTTAACTCAATAAAAGTAATATGAATTCATACACAAACTTTTTTTTACATCACCCAAACCCGCTCCCACTCTAAATTACTATTTTCAGTAATAACTAAAACAAGTACGAACAAAAGACAAAAAAAATAAAGAAATTACATAGAAGACATACATACCCAGAATTTTAATAAAAATGTTATAAAAAAAAAGTACAAAATATTATTAAAAAGACAACGTTGTGTACGAGATTCGCTTATAATTGAGGAAATATGAAGCAAAATATGAACAAAATAAAAAAAATTTTAAATTTTTAAGTCACATTAAGTAGAAGAAAGTTCTGTTTTATGGAATTTCTTCGAGATGAATAAAGAATAATGAAGGTTGAGCTGGGAGTAGAAGAGAAAAGTTAAAGATTATCATTGTGTGATTGTGAATTGGCTGACAAATTTGCAGAAAATATTTTTCAAGATTAAAAACTGAACGAACGTATGATTATATTTTTAGTCATTCATGGTGATAACAGTAGGTGTTGCTAGGTATTAGAACCAAATAAAATTCACAATTTATACACAAAAAAAAAATGTCTTAATTATATAAACAAATAAGGCTCAACATTTTTAAAATATTTATACATAAAAAATTAAAATGTTTGATTATGTTGTAATACTTTCTCCTCACACTGTATGAGTATGACTTTAAAAATACTTTTATTAAACATATTTTAAGTAAAATGAATTAAACTTAAGAAAGAAAAAACCTACATTTGTACACATTGACTCATTCACTCACTTATTCGTTCATTCATTCATTCATTTCATTCACTTACTTGTACTCAGTCAAGCCTTTATTCAACATTCATCTTATGAAATGGTATTAAAAGCCACATTGTGTACGTAAAAGCTTTTGACTAAAGAAATTTTACTTAGTTTTAGTTAAGCTTCATAAACTATAGTCATAAATACACACATACACGCGTGCCTTTACACATAGATACTTCCACAAACACATGTGTGGGAATGCGATTTACACTGCTGCTTATACAATTAGAGTCAACTAATAATCATCGTTTTCTTTATTTCCTAGTGTAACTGCATTTTATTGCTAATTTTCAGAAGATTATTAGCTATTATTTATTTATTTGTAATACAGTCAGGACAACAACCTGTTTCAGTTCATACGATAATAAGTACCTGAGCGAGGCCGGTCTCTATATCATCACATCTCACTGTGAACCATTCTTGCATTTTTCGAATGCCCCAAGTTCCAAGATTGTTTCCCGTCATGTAAAAACAAAAAGTTAAAAATTTTAACAAAATCGTACAACGATTACACAGAGCAACCAAAGGCTTTTTAAACCATTACACAATGTATTGTAGTGTGGTTCCAGTTGTACAAATATGGTCCAAATTTTAAATTCTATGGTGAGATTTTTTTAAAAAAAGTTTTAGGAAAAATTAAAAATTTTTTAGACTCCATATAAATATTTATAACTCAAAAAGGGTTAGTCCGATATTATTAAAATAAAAAAATTTAAAAAATTTTTAGGTATAATTATAAATTTATAACTCAAAAAGGGTTAGTCCGATATTATTAAAATAAACTTACAAAAATTTAAATTTACACAACATTTAATCCGTTTATATATTGCGTTTCAATCGGCTCAGTAGTTTCGGAGTTATAATATTGCAAAAAATTTAAGCAAAAAATATATTTTTTACATGAAAATAGTTAAATTTTTTGTTTTAAAAAAATCATGAAAAATCGAAAACGGCAGAAATTGTTCATATTTATTGATTTATCGCAAAGCCACATGTAATATGAACACAATGAGATATCAATTATAAAAATCGATTGATTGCTTTCGAATTTATTCACAATTAAGTGTATTCGCTCATTTTCACAAAATTTTTATTTTTTTTTGATGTACATAAAATTGAGTAGTTATTGTTCTTCTTTCAATTGCTTGAATTCTGAAAACATTTTCCCCATGCTATGTACAAATGTTCACATATATATTGCATTTCAATCGGCTCAGTAGTTTCGGAGTTATAATACAAATTGGAACCAAAAATATATTTTTTTTTATGAATATAGCAAATTTTTCAGATTTATTGCTTTATCGCAAAACCACATATAATAGCAACAAAATGAGATATCTATAATAAAAATTGATTGATGCTTATCAATATTATTCGCAATTAAGTGAATTCGATTATTTTTTATTATTTTCTAATATGAAAGTTCAGATTGTTTCTTTGGGTTCCTCATTTACTATTTCGTAATTTTAAATTTCTTTTATATCTGGAATCAAAATTGTCTTCAACAGCAAAACTTAAATTTATAAAAAAAATATATATAGAATATGTACATGAAATTTGTTTCTTAATAACAAATTTTAAATTCAATTTGCAAACCTCATTTAGCGTTTATTAAAATCGAAAATTTGTTTTTGAAATTTCATAAAAAATTTTTTTTGAAAATGTTGGTTTTATGACTTAAAAATGCGGCATTTACAATGTGTATCTTTTAAACGCGGTTTTGTTTTTAATAACTGTCATTTATGCTCACTTAAACTGTCCATCACGATTGATTTGCGCGTTTGATTGAAAATGTTCAATTACTTGTGATTTAGTGCGCGTACAGCACAATTAACAAGTTACAATACGTCGATCACGAACAAATCACACGCACAAATCAATCGTGTATGGGCAGCTTTAGTTATTGAACATTAATGTGTAAACAACAAAGTTTTTTTTTTTGCTTCGAAAATGTCGAATTTTATTCCAACAAATCGTCATATGAGGGAAGTTGAGCTTTACTTCTTTAAATTTAAAAAAGGTGCCGCTCCGGGCACACCGAAGCTTATGGTTAATGTGTTTTATCGGCTTCAACTTGCAGTTAAGGATTATTCTGTTGAGAAGTGCTGATTTTAACACGGAAGACAAAAATCGCCCGGTCTAGGCAAAAAAGTTTAAAGACCACAAAATGGAGGATTACTCCATGAATATTGTTGTAAAACTCAACAAGAGCTTGCAAAATCATTGGGAGCTACTCAAGCAGCAATTTCAATAACGTTTGCGAGCATCAGGATTTATCCAAAAATAGGGAAATTGGGTATCATGCGAATTGATGCTGACAGACCTTAAAAGGCTATTTTGTATGTCTGAAATGCTGCTTGAATGCTATAAAAGAAAATAATTTTTGCACCGAACTATGATCAAAAATGGATCCATTACGATAACCGGAAGCATAGGAGATCGTATGTGAAGCCCGGCCAACCAGCCGAATCGACTCTAAAGCCAAATATCCATGGCGCTAAGGTAATGTTCTGTATTTGGTGGGCTGAAATCTGGCCAGACCATCACACGGAGCATTGGCCCAGAATATGAGACCAGACATGAAATCGTAATAATCCACCATGAAAACGCTAGGCCACATGTTGCAATACCTGTTAAAAACTATTTGGAAAGAAGTGGTTTACTTATAGGCCGACTAGAAAAGCGGCTTCCGGTTTTCTCCATCTTTTAGCACAAACAGTAAATGTTGTGTCAAATAAAAATGACTTTTTTCAATGTTATATGCATTTCAATCTAAAAAATTTAAAAAATGCGATTTTTCGCTAGTTTTTTGGGGAAAAAAGTACTTTTTTTCTTTTAAGTTATCTAAAAAAATTCTAAGAAGATACGTAAGGAATTTATAATATTATATTTTTGAAAAGCTAACCTTATCTATAGATTTTTGGTAATTATTCGAACTTTTTTATATATATAATTTGAAAGTAAATTTTAATTAGGCTTAAGTTCATTTTTATTATAATTTATTTGTAATAATTCAAAGAATATCACTGAATACTAAAATTTTTAGACAATTGGCAAATTGAAATTTCATCTAAAAATTTTAGTATTCAGTGATATTCTTTGAATTATTACAAATAAATTATAATAAAAATGAACTTAAGCCTAATTAAAATTTACTTTCAAGCTAACCTTATCCATAAAACAAATATAGAGTAACCCATTTTAGATGGCCCAATATGTTCTTTATAATTTTGTAAAGGGTTCCGATAACCCCGAGCCTAGTATTGATATTATAGCCAAAAAAAAATAATATTTTTTTTAGAAATTGAGGGATTCCAGATAACAAGTTTCAAAATTCGTTTTTAATTTTCCATTTTCAATAGAAAAAACTTAAAAAATTAAATTTTACTATGAAAAATTTGTATCTTAGCAAAATCTAAATAAAAAGCATTTTTTTCAAAAAAATTCTTTCAATAATTTTTTAATTGTCAAAAAATATACAAAATCCCCTATCCATTGATATATAACATGTATGTATTGGTCAACTTTACGACCTTTCGATTTTTTCCGATTTTAAAAAGGCGACTTTTCGAACTTTCGACTTTTGGTAATTTATGAAAAGTCGACTTTTCGACTTTTTAGTTAATCGACTTTTTTCGACTTTCCGACTTTTTTCAACTTTTTACCATTTTTTGTAAAAAATACATGGTTTCTACATTTACTAATGCACCTTTTGTAATTTTTAGCAATAAAAATTAAATTTTTCAAGGCGATACTAGTTAGAAGAATTTTGTAAGAATTTTGTGTAGAAAAAAGCTTTATTTTATAAATATTTATTTATTATTGACATATATTAGCATACACTACAAAAAATGCAAGTGTACAAAATTGCAATAGTTTTAGTAGAATGTTGCAATTAAATATTTGTCTTTAACAATCTAAAAAGTCGAATTTTTTCGACTATTTTCGACTTTTATCGTCTATTCGACTTTTGAGATAACATAATCGATTGTTCGACTTTTTTCCGACCAAAAAGTCGATTTAGACTTTTCGACTTTTTTCAGGAAAAAGTCGATTGTTCGAACCCTAGAACCCTAGTATGTATACCTTATATTTTTCAAGTGAAAAATTTATTAGGGAAAACTTAACATATCGCAGAGAATTTATTTTGATTCATAAAAAATGTTGTTAAGTAGGTAATGTTAGGCAAGCATACTTTTTTATGAATTTCTATCTTATGTATTTATTATTTACTAGCTGACCCAGTGCATAAATAAAACAAATAATAGTAAAGAAAAATTTTCAATAATTGCCCCCTTTGGATTTCAGTCACTCATATATACTTTATTTCTAGACTTATTACTACAGAAAATTCAAAGAGTAGCATTAGAAGAACGAAAGAGTAATATGTTGATACAATAATACCATTTAACACCCTATCGTTATTTAATTTTTGTATGACTGGAGGAACCAATGTTTAAACATTTATCAAAATTGGCTTAATAAATATGTTTTAATTAAATGTTTCAAGTGTTTACCCCTTAAATCACGTTTACCCCTTGTTGGTACTTTTTTTCCCCAATGGATGAATATTTTGTATCGTTGTGAGAGCTTATAATAAAATATACACATTTGTATATAACAATTTGTAGAAAAATTAATTTTATGAAAAAAGAATCAAAAATAAATACAAAGTTTACTCCTTAGGGATTCTAGTTCGAAATATAAATTTTGTATTTTTTGTTAAGTAAAGAATTTCATAAGAAAAATTTAATAAAGTTTGCGTAGCTTCTTGATTATGTCCAGCTTACTTGTCATAGCCCTTAACCAAAACCAAGAAAGAATGTTATTTAGGACGAGAAGAAAAAATTACTTTCATATTTTACTTCTGCACCACTATTGTTACATATTTTTATTGATGTAATTGATAAAAGTGGCAAAATTAATTTTTTACCCGTTCCCTCCCCTAAAAGGTTAGAATTTCATAAAACTAACAAGCTTCTGTTAACATTTTTTTAATGTATTTAGATGAAGATACATTTTCAATTTAGTTTGTATTTATATTAGTTAAGCAGAAATAAGAATTTATTTCTTTTTACTCCCTAAACCTTCGAATTTTAAAAAATTTACCTAGGGAGAGGGGAACATATAGTTCAAATTTTATGTGTCTATCCTGCGTTGTTTGGGCTGGACAATGTTGAGTCAGTCAGTCACTCAGTAACGTTAACATTTTTACAGCCAACTCCTCTATATGTTGCCAAAGATAAAAAAACTTTATTTTTCACTTTCAGATTTAATAAATTTAACAAAATCTTTCCGACAATTTGATTAGCAGCCTTTTAGTGTTACTTTAGCCCAAAATTAAATTCACCCAATATATTCTTATAATCTAATTTGTACAACAAACAAAGTTCATGTAAATTTATTTGTGTATTAAATTAAAGGGCAATTCGGAGTATAGCATTTACCGACAGCTATAAGCAAATTATTAATCTTCATTTATCATTGACAAGATGCTGGTTAAAACATTAAAGACCTATAAAATCAAAAAACCATAAAACACAAACGTACTCATGCTAACTACCACTAAGACTCCATCCAATATGGATATGGACACAAATGTATACATATTTACATTCTTGAAATTGTTGTTACAGCTGGTGTGCTACACCCCAGATTACAAACAAAATAACCAAAGTCCATTTTCCAAATGGCATTTGACGTGTCATTTTATCCTCTTTTAAGTTGTGCGCATTTCCTAAAAGAAAAATGAAAATAAAAGAAAAGGAAAGGAAACCGTATGGAAAAAATAAAATAAATGCGGAAAAACTTGATTAGATATAAAAATTATATTGGTGGTAGATGTAGATAATGGTGATGATGCTGGCGATGATAATGGCCTTAAATCTTTGATTTTTTTACATAAACATTCCTTATAACCCAGCAAAATGTTGTATAAGTTTCTTAAGAAATGAGTTCCTGTTTTGGGATATTCATTAAAAATAGTCTATTTGAAAGCTATTTAGATATATTTGGGAAGTAGCTGTAAACTACTTTGACAACCAAAATTAAAGTACTTCCAAATCAGTGCTATTTCCTTGCTGGGTTGTCTCTGTTATTTTTTTATTTCAGCTCTTCCTCCAAATGCGTATTTATGATGGGTTTTAGTCGCTTCATGTTATTATTTTCCCCATCTTCATTGACGCAACAGGTTGGCTGTATAGCAGGCTGCTGGGTTGGGTGATTGTTTTGCTGGCTGGCAGGATGGTTGACTGCTTGCCAGACAAATGAGTTTTGTAGTGCTAGGGATGAATGTCTCTGGATTTTGCAACAGCTGTTTGACATTTTAGTTGCAAAAATCTTGCCTCTTTATACGGTTGATAAAATACTAACAAAATTTTTTTTTATTTTTTAAAAGTTTTACTATAAAATACAAGAAAATTTCGAAAAAGTCTTTTAAAACTTTGTTATATGATACCTTAATATACAATTTTGTTTATTGTTTAAAATATTTATTAAAACAATTTAATAAAATTATTTAAATATGTAAACTATTTTGTATGTGTTAATGAAAAAACGACAAGTGTTTATTGTTCACCTGTGCGTATTAGTGTTAAAAATAAAAAAAATGAATAAAACGTATACGCCCTCATACATTTTAGCTGTTTGAAATTAAAGTTTTTTACTTGTCTAATATTAAATATAAAAAACTCTTTATGTTTACATATTGTTAACACACTTATTTATGTACTGTGTATTGCTTTATGATAAACAACAAGTAAGAGTGCTATATTCGGCTGTACCGAATCTTATATACCCTTCACCAAATTATACTTCAAAATAAAAATTTTAAAAATTTTTAGGTAAACAAAATTTATTTTTTTCAAAAGTTGTTTTTTTCACTTTTTGGAAGAAAAAAAATTTTCTAATTGTTATTTTAAATTTTAAAATTTTTTTTTTTGTTTTTTCAATTTTTCTTTTTTTTGGTGAAAAAAAATTCGGGTTCAAAATTGTTTTCCGATTTTGACCCATTGTAGGTCCAACTTACTATGGTCTTATATACGTCGTTGCAAATGTCTTCGAAATATCTATCATTAGATATCCATATTGTCTATGTTAATGTCTTAGTAATCCAGATATAGGTCAAAAATCGAGGTTGTCCTGGTTTTTTCCTCATATTTCAGCCATTTGTGGACCGATTTTGCTGATTTTAAATAGCAAACTTCTCGAAAGCATGTCTGACAGAATTATTGAAGATTTGGATCCCGAAGATATCTGGGGTCTTCAGAAAATTGATTTCAACAGACAGACAGACGGACATGGCTTAATCGACTCCGCTATCTATAAGGATCCAGAATATAGGGTCGGAAATGAAAAATGTAGAAATTACAAACGGAATGACAAACTTATATATACCCTTCTCACAAAGGTGAAGGGTATAATAAGTAAGAGAGCTATATTCAGCTGTGCCGAATCTTATATACCCTTCACCAAATTATACTTCAAAACCAAAATTTTAAGTATTTTTAGGTAAACAAATTTAATTGTTTTTCACTGTTGTTCTTTTTCCTATTTTTGAAAAAAAATTTCGAATTGTTTTTTTAAAATTTTTTAAATTTGAAAATTTTTTTGTTTTTTTTTCAATTTTTTTTTAATATTTAGGGAAACAAATTTTTTGTTGAAAAAAAATTCGGGTTAAAAAATATTTTTTCCGATTTTGACCCATTGGAGGTCCAACTTACTATGTTCTTATATACGTCGTTGCAAAGGTCTTTGAAATGTCTATCAATAAATATCCATATTGATAACGAAGAAATGTTTCTTTTCGGTGGGGTCTTGCATCTCATGTAGATTGGTATCGTTCCAGATTCGACAATCTAGTTTGTTGTTGTACTACCCACTCATGCATAAATTATAGGTTGATTGTGAGGACTGTAAACTGTGCGAATCGCACGGAACGTTGCCCGAACAGAACACCTATTTTGATAAAACAATTTTATCATTTGCACTTGTGGTTAAACGCTATATACAGTAGCCCAAGAAAGTCTACATACAGGAAAAATTATTATGTTACTTTAATTTAAAGCAGTTTTTTTAGTTTTTTTTTTATGAGATATATAATAATAAATGTCTTATGTCGATTTTAGCAAAAAAAATTCAAATAACGCCCAAAAGTTCACCGTTATTAGAGTTATTGATTCTGAGTAAAATAACGAAAAATTTATTCTCGGTCACGCCTACTTTTGGGTGGGCGGGACTATTAAGTTTCATAATATTTTGAACATTAAAGCCAAAAAAACCAAAAAAAAATTTCGTTATTTGACTCAGAATCAAAAAATTTAATAACGGTGCAATTTTGGAAGTGATAGGAAATGTTGCTAAACACTACTTAAGTGATATTTTTTTAATTTTTATTAGTGTGAATTTATTTTTTTACAAATATATTTCACTACTTTTAACTTACAAATACAGCTTTCAACGAAAGAAATTTAATTTGAATTCCTGTATGTAGACTTTATTGGGCTACTGTATGTATGTGTCTATGGTGATTTGGCAAAGCAAAGTGAATAAAGGACAGTCAATGCGACAGCTTCAACAATATGGTCGTTATCAACTGTACTTTTTTTAATTTTTGTGCTGTTATTATAAATACTAGATATCATATTATATTTTTCTTAAGTTTCATCAAAATCGGCCCAAAAATATATAACATTTCCTATGACCTTCACGACCTATGACCTTCACGATTTATGGGCTGACGTTTTCCGATTTTAGTAAAACTTTCAGACTATATTTAAAATTGCATGAACTATAATATTCTGAATAGTTTTTACTTAAAATTCATAACAGTAAGAAAATTCGCCTCATTCGCCAAAATATGGCCAAAAAATTAGTTTTTCTCGAAAATCGCAAAATTTAAATCGCAGATACGGAAAAACTGTAGGAGGTTTTATCATACTTTTTTCATATTTGTATTCCCCATTATGTTCTCCATAAATCCCAATGTGATTAAAAAATTCTGAAATTTGTTAAACATAATTTTTAAAAATTTGAAAATGGAGTTTTGAAACTGCCGTTAAAAAAATTATTTTTTTTGGTTATACCTACTAAGACAAAAACTCATATACAAGTAAATATGGATATATTTTATGTAAAAATAAGCTTTTATTTTAATATTTCTCAAAATATGTTAATTTTGTTCCTACATTTCTTGTTCTAATGGCCTGGCGATTTTTTAATAACTTTAATAATTTTTAACCAAGTTTTGTGTTTTATATCTTATTAGAACGAAAATTACGTACACATTTCGATTCTTTTAAATTAAATTGCAAAAGTAATTATTTAATGGCAACATTTTTACAAAAACTGAAAAAATTGCATTTTTTTCCCTTGTAAATGCACCTCAAAACTAAATCGCAAGTCGGCACGGATTGCAATCATGGTAGAAAGACAAAATTTCATATTTAACTATAGTTTTATATTTATAAAAAAAATAGAGGGATGCGTTCCAAAATTCAAAAAAAAAAATTATTTTGGGACACTCTAATGTTCGGCTGTGCCGAACTTCGAATCTTTTATACATTTCATCAAATTATATTTTAAAATAAAAAATTTTAATACTTTTAGGTAAACAAAATTTATTTTTTTTTTTCAAAATTGTTTTTTTATTAAAAAAAAAACATAATTTTTTCAAAA